>NW_027558147.1:0-13004 GCF_052425735.1 Oculina patagonica
GTAAAATTTCGCCGAACGAATCTAAATAGCATAACACAGTAATTTGTGTGATTCTTTGGCTTTTTCCAAACTGAAGTTAATAAAACGAAATCGTCCCTGGTATACAATCACTGATAAATTACAAAAATCCTCAGTTAACAACACTAGTACTGTTTTACAAGAAAGTAGAATTTCTTTAAGACAGAATGTGTCTTTGATCATGTTTCGTAGAATGTCTTCCCCATAATTCAAAAACGCGAGACTAGTTTAAATATCGGCGAGAATATCGTTTTAAAACTTCTTTGTGGGCAACCTTTCAAAAAGCTTGAAAGTAGAATGCTTTGCTGTAAGTGAGCTTTTCCATTGAACTAATGGCGGGCGCTCTGAGGGGAACACAAATCGGAAAATTTCTAAATAACATTGATAAATAACATTTTATACAACGGAAGCGGGTAAAATAGCCTCCTGATTGTATAAACAAGTTAAGTAATTGCCTTTTTCAAAAAAGAAGAACTCAATAAAGAAGCAAGAGTGGCAGTTACATTTTACCTTCCTTAACAGTATCGACATCTTTGGCGAAGTTTACAAACTGTTTCAGAAGGGTTTTTTAAAAGTGGATAACAGACATAAATAAGACCCCCCCGTTAATTTTGAGGCGAAACCTCTAAAATTAGTAACCAAAGTTACACTAGATGACAAGAAACCTAGTACAGAAGAATCTCGATTTCTCGAACCCTCGGTTTCTCGAAACTCCCGTTCTAGTCTTGAACCAATTTAGTTTCACTTGGATAGTACGTCTCTGTAATTTTACTCCCGACTTCTCAAGCGTCCCGATTTCTCGAAGCAATTTTTGTTTCTCCTGGAGGTTCGAGAATTCGGGATTCTACTGTTCAGTAGATATCAACAGTTATTTACCCCAAATCCAGACCAAAGGCCGGAACCTTCGGGGGCACCTTTGCTGAGGAGGATTAATCCACATATCACTTCGATTATTGCACATACTCCAATCAGAATGCCAACTACTCCGGCCGCCTTCGCCTTGCCTTCTTCGACTTGATCAGTCATCGCTGTATAACCTCAATCAGGACGTAAGAAAAAAAAAATAAGGCACTTAATTTGCCCAACAACTCGACTAGGATTTGCGAGAGGGTTTATATAAGTGATTTATTGAAGGAAGTTATTTTTCTTTTTGTGCCCTACACATTTTATGCACGCACACGTAGCCTAGGCAACTAATATGACTTCGCATTTTTTTAAATTCAATCATTTTTTAAAATTAAAACATGTATTCTCGACACCTTTCCTACGTCACATTTTTTGTCCAATTAAGAATTGGTTCATGCAAAGGGTAGTCTATCTACAGGGTTAAAATAATTTTCGGTCAGTTGCCGGTCATGTTGCGTGGCCAAACAGATTTTAGCTCGGTCATGTGTCGTTTCAGACCGGTCAAAATATTGAAAAAAGCACTTTTAAACTACCACTCTTTTCTGCTGTTAGCTAGATCGTCTTCGTTTCGATCTTAGTTTGCGTGGTATGAAAGCCCCCGCTATTTCTTCACTGTTTTGGCTGCAATTGTTTATGAATAAATCGCTTCTTAATGCCCTTGTAAGTTGAAAAAAGATACTAACAGAGAAAAGTTACTAAGGCGCTTAATGTGCCAAACAATTCAACTGAGCTTTGTGAGGGGGTCAGTTTGAAGCGTTCAATTGAAGGAAGTTTCTGTTCTTTTGTTCCCTACTCACTTTATTTATTTTTTCAAGGCAACTAAGTGGCTTCGCAGTTTTTGTCCAATTTAGAACTAGTTCATGGTAAGGGTGCGTCTATCTAGTTATGGATGCACACGGGTGTTTGGAGAGCACGAAAGTGTAGAGTTACTCGATAGGTGGCCGAGAGCATCTCTATCTTCTCGAGTGTTCCTTAAAACTCTCAAGTACATCCATAACTCAAAAACCTCACAGTTGAAAGTTTGCACTAATTTTTGTCAGGGATTGATAAAATCTTGGGTTAATGTCTGTCTGCGAAAAAGTGTAGAAAAACCTAAAAATGTCAAAAAAAGACTGTTGAAAATAAAAAAAGAGTGGCTCCCAAAATTGGCACGCGGCTTGCACAAAAAGGGTCCGGCTTTCCGGGTTGGAGACTCACAGATTAGGGGCCCCAGAGCGGGTAGGGTAGGGTAGCTTAGTGCTGTGCAGTGCAATAAAATGAAATGTAGTGTTGCATTTTTTTCCAGGTTATTTTATATTGTATATTTCACACCTCCAGAGGAGTGGTTTTAAAATAAAGTTTATTCAAGTATTTATGATCACTCCAACTACCCTTGCAATCGCTGCACTTTATTGTTCTTGCTATCACCTATGGTACTTTATTGTTCTTGCTATCACCCTTTTTACATATGAACATCTTATGCCGTCCTGCAGCTGATCAATTTTTGGATAGTTTTCTTCCCAGTTGACCGAGACATCGCTTTGCTTCTTTTCTGACTAGTTTCCATACTCCACTCGCCTCTAATGAAACGTAGGGAAGACTGGAAACGAGCCAGCTTTGGTTACATTCAGCAACACCCTCTATAATCCGTTTTCCAAAGCTAAAAATTGAGTCAGAATGGAAAATTGACTGCAGGATGTACATTTTAATGGTAACAACAACATTTATGCAAAACACTATAAATTCAAAGTAAGTGAATACATGTTAAAGGAAGTTTAGAACATAGAAGAATATGTAAAACACTTGTGTTGCATTATAAATTTTTATAATGCCATGGGATTTTTAACTTTAAAAAGTTATCTTACAATTTAAGAGGCAGTGGAGTTAATCTCAGTCTTTCCAAGTTCAGTCTTAACTGGATGAATTATTCTTACTCTTTGTTGCTAAAATCTGGAACTCTATTTAACCCGAGTTAAGGCAGGAAAACCTCGCAAAGTTTGTAAATACTTTTCGGAATAATAATTGTGTTTTTTGTAAGGCAAGCGTCTTTGTTATAGGCCACATTATCAACCAATTATCAGGGTTGTAACGAGGTATGTGGGATCAGGGATCAGTTGAGTTGGAGCCCATGTAAGAGACCCCAGAATCAGGGGTCAGAGTCACGGGATCACGGGTCAGAGCTGAAATTCGGGATCAAAACGGGATGATTTATCATTTAACGGGATTGGTGATAAAAAAATTGGTTGTAAAAACATAATCATTGAAGAAGCTCGTTATACCCCTGAATTATGATTGTCTTTGATTTAGGGCCGCGTAGCATAATTTAATGAAAGCTTACACAAAACTTGGTTATATTTTGCGTTCAGTTGAAAAGACAACCGAAAAAATTCAAATCAAATAAGTCTGTGTTCTTCTAATTGCTCAATAGAGACTAAACTTATTTACTTTCATTAGCCGAGATAAAAGAGGCTGTAATATAACTTAACTAAAAAATCTCGAAACACGGTCAGTCTCCTTCGCAGACGTTCGTTGAGATCGTCACGCAATGTTTAATGCGTGAGTGTTTCGAAGAAAGTCTGCGTAAGGAAGCTAACACACGTTGAGTTGACGACTCGATTCTAATCTACTCTTTCACTGGTATTCCATAATCTGGCGGAGGCTCGGTGCCGGCCATTGTAACGGGCTGCTGTCCCGGATAAGCCTGTTGACCCGGATAGGCCTGTTGCTGGGTCATTGAGGTCTGCTGTACCACCATGGGATATGCAGCTGGCTGTTGCACCATCACCACGTTACCTTGCTGCAGAAAAAAGTCATAATAAGTTTAAACGTCTTGGAAAATCCCAGGGGAATGACTGCGGGTGGGGGGGGGGGGGGGAAGGAGGATTGGGAGCAGGGTGGGAGGTAAAAGTCATTTTTGATGAGGATGTGGATCGAATGTGGAGCTACTTCTAAAATTTCTGCAGTCCTTTACTCTCAATCTCAATAAGATGGAATGCTTGTTGTTGTTGTAAGTAAGTGGTAACAACGACAACTTTATTTGTACCCTAAATTAAATTAAATTAAATTTACAAAACAAGGAAGAATAAATTAAATGAGTACATGGCTGCCCGAAATAACCACCATTGACTAACGAGAAACTGGGAAGGTACAATAAAAAACCCGCGAGTAAGACCCTAGTCTTTTTCAGATTAGCCTAAACAGGTTCTTACATAAAGGGTTATTAACACAAATTTAGGCTAATTAGGTTCTTAATTGGTTCTTAATTTCGGAAGAAAAAATTCAATGTTGTTATAGAGATTTTAGTGGTATTCGGCCTTTTTCTTGTATAAAATTTGCATACCACATAGTGTTTATGTCAAAACGAAGCAATAATCATATCAATATTTTCCCAAAAGTAAACATTTTTAATCCTGAATTTAAGAAATTAAGAACCTGTTTCCAAATTTTAGGCTAATAGGTTCTTATAAAAATGGTATCTAATTTGCAAATTTTAGCCTAACAGGTTCTTTTAAGAACCTAACATTTAAACATGTTAGGTTCTTACTCGCGGGTTTTTACTGTACTTAGAACTTAATAAACACATACACACAAACACAAAAACACATACACACAAACACGCAGACAAAAACTAAGTTAACTTAAAAAATTCAGCGAAAATAAGCTGGAAAATAAAGTGTATAATGTAAGTGCTTGTTGTTGTTGTTTCTGTTGTCGTTGTTGTTGTTAGTACGTGGGTTATGCTCAAATAAATAGCCATCTTATTCTTGGCTTCTACGACTTTAATAGTTTGTGATCACGTGGTGTGTAGGCCCGAGTAGATGTAGAAACAAAGCGTGACGCCGACACAGTAGCATTGCGTGACTTACCACTGTTCTTGAACAGCAAGTCCCCATACAGCCAATGATTGAACCAGCCAACGTAAAAATTGCAGCAAGGAAACTCACGATCATAATACACAAGAATAAACTTGTGATCAACTTGGTGTCATCGCAGTTTTGCACTGTAAAGACTAAATTAGAAAAAAATCGAGAAGGATTTTTAAGGGACTGTTAATAATTAACGAGTTACTCGAGTGGACAATGCACCTTTTTGCAAACTGCACCCCAGCCTTTTTAATTTTCTTTTATCGTAAGATTAAAACAAGCACAGCGAAATGCTGAATTCTCGACCCTCCACCGAAAAATTGCAGTATTCAACTGAGGGAACAGTCTCGAGTGGACAATGCAGCATTTTGCAAACTGCACCTTTTTAATTTTCTTTTATCGCGGGATTATAGGCGGTGTTTCACGGGACAACTTGCAACTGACGATTTTTTGCGCAAAATCTAACACCGTGTAACATAGTAGCGGGGACGGGTTTTCGCGCAACGTTTGTCTCGGCAACACGTTGCGAGTTTTTGAACCCAAGTCAAAAACTTGCAACGCAAGATGACGAATATTTAAGAAGTTGGCTCGTCAGTAACAGGGTCGCCGTCGATTTTTTGCGCAACGCCTTCCCAGAATTCTGTTCAACATGGCCTGGACGCGCGTGCGGAATGTTGCGAGTCGTCGCAACATTTCGCGCTGAAAATCGTCTCGTTTAAAAATATGCATATTGCCCGGTACATTTTGTATGATGTTGCGCAAAAAGTTGACTCGTTTAACATACCACGTAAAGTTGACACGGTGTTGCGCGAAAAATCGTTGTTGCAAGTTGTCCCGTGTAACACCGCCTTAAAACAAGCACAGTAAAATCCTGAATTCCCGAATCTCTAAGGGAAAAATGCAGTATTCGACTAACGGAAGGGAAACGACTTTAAGCTCGAGTTCAGGGCCGTTACTAAACCTTTGCCCTGTAGACGAACGAGGCAAGATCTTGCTAGGCAGTCCTGGGGCAGGCCCTCCAGAAAATGTTGAAACCTAGAAGCTCTGAAACTCTTTCAGAGACATTTTTTTTGGGGCATTTCTTGAAAAAATGAATCTTATTTAACTGGGAATTATTTGTCATTAAAGATGTGAATTACGATGTGAATTACGATAAAGAATTTTTATTTTCTCAACAAAACAAATTTTGTGTTTAATTTTGGCTAAAAATCTAGACAAGACCCCTGCCTCGTCTTGCCTCTTGCTACTTACGGCCGTGGAACTATATGTAAGCTTTACATGAGTATCCCAACAGTCCTCAATTTCCTTACCGACAAAAGAGTCACCACTGCTCACTACAAAACGACCAAAACAGCTGATTACACGCCAGAGCCACCATGCCCAGAAAGCAATGGCTACTTGACCAAGGCTTACGAGAAACCATAGAATGCACATCACCAAGTAAAAGACCATCTGTAAATCAGAAAATCATGGGAAAAAATTAATATTTTGTGCTTTTCTATTGTCAGTATACATGGGGGTGGGGGTAAGGATCACTGGTGACTATAT
Source organism: Oculina patagonica (assembly GCF_052425735.1). Classification (NCBI taxonomy): domain Eukaryota; kingdom Metazoa; phylum Cnidaria; class Anthozoa; order Scleractinia; family Oculinidae; genus Oculina; species Oculina patagonica. Next base: position 6,315 of record NW_027558147.1, read on the forward strand.
TCCAACAACGTGTGTTCTACTTACCGCAGTTTTGTTTCTCTTTAGCCATGTCAAGATTCCCAAAGCAGCAATTACCGCTAGCTGCAGGCATAAAGATGTAGAGAAAATAGTAAGCTAACGAACCAAAGAAATAATGAAATAAAGGACTTAGAGCGAACATATAACGAAGAACTAACGAGGTACCAAGCTGACGAACTGTAATAACGAGCAATAACGAACTCTAGTCAATGAACTAACCGAAACTAACAGCAACAGTAAACGGACTAACAAACAACACAAACTGTCAGGATGTGGCAGGGACAGATCTAGGGGGAGGGTGCAGGGGGGTGTGCACCGCCCCCCTCCCCCCCCTCGCTGAGATGATCTGCGGCTTTCTAATACAACTTGTATTCTGAAAAAAAAAACCTTTGTGTTATTTTTGTGGTGCACTTTATCCTAAGAAAAATGCTTGATCCGCCCGTGTGGGTGCTGGAATCTTAAAAAAACAATTCGGCGATTTTTCAGCTATCAGTTAAAATTTCAGCCCATTTCTTAGCAATCAGTACATTTTGCAGATCTCACCTAACAGTTAAAAAACGCGTCAGCTCTCAGCTGAAAGTTAAAATTCAGACCAATTTTCAGCTATCAGCAGGATGGGCTTCTGTTATCAGTCAGTAACCCCATCCAGACCTCAATCCCACTGAACGAGGTGGCGAACTAATGAATTCTGAACAGTAGCGAACGGTAACGCGGGACTAAGGAACTAACGAACTTTCTACGAACACTGGGAACGACTAAGTAACGAACAGTGACGACTGAGTAACGAACAGTAATGACTGACCGAACGAAAAGTAACGACTGACTTACGGACACTGCCCTAAAGAACAGTGACGACTGACTAACGAACAGTAACGACTGACTTACGGACACTGCCCTAAAGAACAGTAACGACTGACTAACGAACAGTAACGACTAACGAACAGTGATGAACTATCGAGCTCAGTGTAAGGACAAGCGGAAGCAGCAATGAACTAGTAAATATATAACGAACTAAAAAAGATGTCCAACAAATGAAACAACAGAGCGGTGAGACGGTCAATCGATAAAAGATCGTAAACGTGTTTATTCAGTTTAATACTAAACGACTGCATTTCACAGAGAGGAAGTAAGCACTTAGAACAGGAAAAAACCTTGCGGCCAAGTTTATCTGATGCATCATGTCGCAGCACCCTAGACGAACAGTAACGCTGGACGACTCAGGAAAAAAAAAGAACTTACTTTGCTACGAAAAGTAACGATTGAGTAACGAATAGTGACTACTGAGTAACGAACAGTAACGACTGACTAACGAACAGGAACGACTGACTTGCGAACAGTTATGGGCAAACGAACTCATTGTAACGAACAAGGTGACGCACGGAAACAACAGAGCAGTGAGACAGTCAATCGATAAAAGATCGTAAACGTGTTTGTTCAATTTTATAAAAGACTGCCTTTCATGGAGAGGAAGTAGTTAAGAACAGGAAAAAAGCTCGTGGCCAGTTTTATCAAAATTACCCAATCTGTACACGATGAGACACGTGTTAAAAAAATATTTGGAATAAAACTGGAATAACAATAACTAACTGAGCCCTTTTATAAAACCATTTAGAAGCTCCTAATCAAATGAAAGTCGATTTCAGATAAACTTCTCGTGCATCAGTAATTTATGGCGCTGTGTTGGACCGGATGTTAGCTTTCCTTTCAACCAGAACGGTGTCGGGAAACTACACTTTGTTCTTTCGCGACCCTAAGGCATGTTTATTATTTCTATTTATATATGTTTACCGGCTCAAACCACTTGCTAAGTAAAAATGTCTTAATTACAGTGATTAGTGAGTTGTGTACGTGCGGTTGATATTGTGTTAAGAGAAAAATTAGTGCGCTGTCAGTGCAAAAACATCCGCTGTTTTGATGTTTTGGTAAGCTGTGTGTTGTTGTTCTCTGCATAATTATTTCCGAACGTTACTCGTGTGTTTAATTTACATATTTTCAACAAAATTTGTCTCGCAGGGATGAAAATAACTGGTATCGTTGCACGACCCGTTGAATTTTATGGCCATTCAACAAGTTGACATGGTTTTGAGAATTTTTAGTACGAACAATTAAACTCAGCCAAGTTCAATAATTTTTACAAAATTAAAAAGTTCTTGAACAGTTTTTTTTACTGTGTTTTTCGGCCAAACAGTTCAGGCTGCTCAACTGAGCTGGCAATGAAACAGCTTTTGCAGTTTCAGGAACAACACTTTAAGTTGTAGTATATCTCAGGAATAGAATAAACTTAGAAAACTCTCTTTTGTAACCTTAGCTTAGCCAAATATGTAGTAAATCGATAGGAAAATTGTATTAAAGGCCCTGAGTGAAGCACGGAAAGGGTTGAAACAACATACACAACTCGCTCTCAAGCTAAGGGACATCAAATCAACACTCTATGCATGAAGGGCTTTTGAATGCGAAAAGAAAAGATACATTCAAGCAAGTAAAAAGAACATCGCGTTTTACAAAATCAAAGCAACCTGCATTTGAATTTTTTTCAGGCAGACGAAGAGTTAAATTGATGGGACATAAATCTATTCCTAAATTGCAATCTTAACTGACATGTAGTCCTCAAGAGCTTACACAACTTCATTGACATTTTTTCTACCACACTAAGGTCTTATTAGTTTTCACTGGTTTCCTTTAGTCTAAATAAATTGTCGGATGGGATAAACAGTTCACCCGACAACAAGGTCTATTTTTTCGCCTATTCCAGGCGAGAGTCGAATGTATTTCGCAGAAAGGCAGTCAACATTTCGAGACATTTAAAGCTGGAACGTTTATCACAATTTAACCCGAATAGGAACTATAAAACTCTTGCTAATATAAAAAACTGGAATTTGTAATACTAAATAAGCCCTTCGCAGAACATTTCACAAGAATGCTAACTATAAATATAACAAAACAAAAGAAGGAAAAAGACGTGACATTTAGAACGAAAATTGTGGAAATACGTCACGAGTTAATCATTAAGGAAGCTATCTATTCAACCAGAACAACAAGAACACGCGTAAAAGTACACTTTGTCTGGTTTCAGTAGAATTTCGAATGAATCGAAAGAGCAAGAACTGTCATAAAATTAAACGTATTTACTGAAATTAATAACACGAAATCTGCTCTGGTAAAAAATCATTGACAAATTACGAGAATCCTTGTATGTGATGCATGAACACTACTTTACAAGAAAGGGAAATTTACTTATGACAGAATGTGTCTTATCTTCGTATAATGTCTTAACCATATTTCAAAAACGTGACAACAGTGTAAATCATATATCGGCGAAAATATCGTTTTTAAGACATCTTTGTGGGCAACTTTTGAAAAAGTTAGAAACGAATGTGAGCGAAACTAACGGCCATAAAACGGCGACCGCCTTTTTAAAGGAAATACACAAACTAAAATCTCTGAAGACTAGTTGATACAATTTTTAATTATTTGACGAAAGCGGGTGAAATGATCTTCAGAGTGTGTAAACAGGTTATGCAATTGCCTATTTTTAAAATAAAGAAGAACTCATGATTTATAAACGGAAACAAAAGTGACATTTACAATTTAACTTTCCGCTATACAGTATCGACATCTTTAACGGTATATACGAACTGTTTTAGAAGAGGCCGCAGTGGATGACAGAGCTCAATAATTGCTGCCTTTTGAGGCGAAACGTCTGAAATTAGTTACAAAACTTACAGTAGATGACTAGAAACCTAATGCAGTAGAATCCAGATGTCTCGAACCCTCAGCGAAACTCTAGCTCGTCTCGCTAGTCTCGAACCAATTTTCGTTTCCCTTTGATTAGTACTTCTTCCGATTTCTCAAAGCAATTTTTGTTTCCCCTAGAGGCTCCAAAAATCGGGATACTACTGTACATATCAACAATTATTTACCCCAAATCCAGACCACAGGCCAGAACCTAAAGGGCCACCTTTGTTCAGAAGGATAAATCCACATATCAGCTCGATAATTGCACATATTCCAATCAGAATGCCAACGATTCCGGCCGACCTCGCCTTGCCTTCTTCGACTTGATCAGTCATCGCTGTATAACCTCGATCGGGACGTTATCAGGGCAGAGAAAAGAAACGAAGACGCTTAATGTGCTAAAAAACTCAACTTAGCTTTGCGAGGGGGTTTATACAAGTGATTAATTGAAGGAAGTTTCTGTTCTTTTGTGCCCTACTCATTTTATGCGCGTACATGTAGCCTAGGCAACTAAAGATGACTTCGCATTTTTTTCAAATTAAAACATTTTATATTCTCGACACTTGCCTACTTAGCATTTTTTGTCCGATTAAGAATTGGTTCGTGCTAAAGGAGTCAATCTACAGGGTTAAAATAATTTTCGGACAGTTGCCGGTCATGTTCCCTGGCCAAACAAATTTTTGCTCGGTCAGGTGTCGTTTCTGACCGGTCAAAGTATTGAAAATAGCACTTGTAAACTACCACTCGTTTCTGCTGTTAGTTCAGTTAGATCGTCTTCGTTTCGATCTTCGTTTGCGTGGCATCAAAGTCCCCGCTATTTTCTTCACTGTTTTGGCTGCAATCTTTATGAATAGATCGCTTCTTAAAGCCCTTTTAAGTTGTGATAGTGTCAATTTAGTCAAAAAGCCGTTAGAATTTTAGCTATTGGTACATAGAATGCGCTTAGCGCTCTCTCCTCGCACCTCGCGCTTCGCGCTCAAACTCCCCTTCTCCTTTCCCTTTGAACGCCGGCCACGCAGGCTAGGTATCAATTTTTCTGGTCATCAGTTATCACACATGTTATCACTCTAAAAGCCATGTACGTGACCGGTAAAAATGACCGCCAAACCGAACCTTTCTTGTCGGGCATTGTCGTATTAATTTAAACCCTGACTACTGACTTATGAATGCACACAGGAAGTTTGGAAAGCAGGAAGGAAGTGTAAAGTGACTCGATGCGTAGCCGACAACATCTCTATCTTCTCGAGTGCTCTTCAAGCTATCAAGTGCAACACCCAGGGGGGGAGGGGGGTACCTCCGGCTTGTAAATGACGGGGATGATCTAATGGAGGAAAAACTCAGGACCCAAAAAATCCCTAAGTCTTCCGACAATACCCCAAAAAATCCCTGGACCAAAAATAACCCCCCAAAAATCCCTTGTCAAATTACCCCTAAATTGCCAGGAGGGGCAATAATATAACACAAAAAAAATCGAATGCTCGTGTTTGTTTATTCATCATACCATAAATACGCCAAGGCCGTGCCAAGGCACTTTAGTTCGTTTTTAATACCCCAAAAATACCCTTTTTAAATCAAGTCACCCAAAAAATTCTTGGAATCGAAAATTTTAAACCCAAAAAAATCCTTCGATCATCCCCGTCATTTACAAGCCGAAGTACCCCCCTGGGGTGCAATAATAACTCGAAAACCACACAGCTGAAAGTATGAACTAATTTTTTTTATAACATAGTGTTAGGGATTGATAAAATCTTGGGTCAATGTCTGTCTGCGAGAAAGTGTTAAAAAAACCTAAGAGTCAAATAAAACCACTGCCAAAAATTTTAAAAAAATGTGGCTCGCAAAAATAGGATCCGACTTTTCGGGTTGCAGGCTCGCTGATTTGGTCCCCAGAGCTGGTAGGATATGACAGGATAGGGCAGGGTAAGGTAGGGTAGCTTTGTGCTGTGCAGTGTAGTTTTGCAGGTAATTTTTACATTCTATATTTACACCACTCATAGATGAGTGGTTCGAAAATAAAGTTTATTCAAGTACAGTTGAACCCCGGTAACTCGAACTCTGAAGGGAAACGAAAAACAGTTCGAGTAAGCGGGGTTTTCGAGTTAACCAAATAAAAATGACTGAAAAGTGGGTCCAAGGGACATAGAAGTTAGTTCGAGTTACCGGGATTCTACTGTATACATGATCACTCCAACTACACTTGCGATCGCTGCACTTTATTGTTCTTGCTATTACCTATGGTACTCACAATCACCCTTTTTACATATGAACATCTTATGCCGTCCTGCAGCTGATCAATTTTTGGTTAGTTTTCTTCTCAGTTGACCGCGACATCTCCTTGCTTTCCTTCTGACCAGTCAACCTCGTTCCCAGGGTCTCTAGGTTGCTGACCAGTCTCCAGACTTTACTCGCCTATAATAAAACGAAGGGACTGGAAACGAGTAAGCTTGGAGTCCATTCAAGAACACAGTCTATAATCCGTTTCTTAAGTTCGGAACTTACGCGGTACGTTCAACGGTAGCACGTGATCAATTTTATCAGTCTACGCAAAAACTGGATCGAAAAACGGCTGTACAACATTTTGAACATTTTTGATGCCTGTGTGAGACTGGTATGACTACTCTTTTTCATGCTAATGAAATAATAAAACTGAAAATGAAAATAACCAAATTAAAAGCCTCTTATGTCGCGGTCAACTGAGGTCAACTTTTTCTCTATCGCTGTTGGGTCGTCACGCGGAGCGATGTTATGCTGGGTAAGTCACGCAAAACCCCGGAAGTGGATGCGTGACATGACGGCACCACAGTGAACCAAACAAAGGGTTTAAAAGACAACTACAAATGCTTTTTCTACGGGAGAAACTTAAATGCCGGCGAGCGTCGTATTTATTTATTGAACTACTGTTTTGCACTAATTATAAGTTTAAAATTCAACACAAAC
>NW_027558148.1:0-13006 GCF_052425735.1 Oculina patagonica
CATATCACCTAGAAGCGTCCAACTTCCCTTATGGCTTTGGAACAATGCTGGGGATTATTCGCAACCAATCAGAAACGCGGATTTTTTTTTGCCCATATATGGAATCGCGTGTAGCTCCAAAAAAATGGCGGCCGCTATGGGAAAACCCACATAAAGTCAAGAAGATGGTCTCAAAAGCAATGATTTAGGCGATTCTGGCGGTTTGCTAAGCTGGAAAGTCTAAGGCATTTGAAGATATATTTGAAATGATCTGCAGGGAGGTCAGGGATGCATTTGAGGTTTAACTGGAGCATTATCTGCGAATTGGAACTCGAGTCGAATACTATATAATACTGGAGACATGCATGTATACGCTTAATTTAAATTCACTCCGCAGCATTTTCTTGTTCAAAAATACCGATGTATTGCACCTCGACCACAGACAACGACATCACCCAGGCCAATAGCAATGAACTCTGTAAATATTGAAAGAGAATCCTCGAGAGTCCAAAAACTACGATGCTTCAAACATGCCCAACAGACGAGACCGTACAGCGAGTGACGAGATTTAATTTATAGCATCGATCGAAAGCTCCACATCTTCATCCAAATTCATGGCGTTCGGTGATAGACACTGCTCTGTATTCCTACACGATTTATCCGGAAGGATCCCGACCAAGTTGTAACACAGGTATCGTTCCCGTGTCGCTTCATGTTTCCGCAAATGGATGATATGTCATCAAAGTTCTAATCGTGACACCTCGCTGAACGATGCATTTGGGCAAGATGCTACCTCTCTTATTACAGTTCTCACTCATATTCCAGGCCTTGAAGCTCCAGCGACCTCATTACAGCCTGAACGTGGGGTTTTCCGTTTGAAAGAACTGACAGTAAGCGATGCCTTTTAATTTCGATTAATTCTTAAGTTGATTCCAATAATAATTACAAATATGATAGGCCATAAAGACAAATATATTTACTCAAATTAGATCAGATTGGAAATATGCTGGAAATGTCTAGATGAATTTATGTCACATTTCAAGGAAATGTGCAAAATAGATTGATAAGCGTTGGAGTGGCTTAAAAGTCTAGTCTTAATGGTAAGATTGCTTTCATTGTAGTTGTAAATTGTTTACACTAAGAACCAAACTTGGCTGTGTCCAGCCATTTTTTTCATAGCAGATGGGTTCAGTATATATATGCATGTTGTAATAAGTTTTTTTCTAAATCTTTGTGCAAGACTGAACCAAATCCAATTCCAGTTACCGAAAGCCGTTAAGTCATTAATATTGCATTTAAGCTGTGTTATCAACTCTTTGACTTATCAGAATTTATAGGTAATTCCAGGGATGTAAAATATATACGTCCACTATAGCCCGTAAGCAAACCTCCTTCAGAAAGCCTGAACTTGTTAGCACCAGATAATGGCACACCCATTTATATTTGAGTATTCTTTTACATTATGGAACTCGAGTAACATAAATTTATGGACCACACACATGCAAAGAAAAAAGAGGCAGTAACTGACAAAGAGGTGGGTTATATATAAACTGTAAAACATGCAGACTGTTTCATGTATTTTTAGTGCTGCATGTAGTGAAAATTTAACTGCAATATTGTAATTTACAGAAGTATCACAGTGAATAAATAAAGCATTGTTTTTCAAATATATCAACAGCTTTTCTAGTGACTATAATAATGTTGTTAGGTAAGTCATGGAAACAAAACAATATGGTAAAAAGTGCAGTTTTTTTCATAACTCTGATACATTTGTTTAATTTATACATTAATGAAGGCTGGTGTAAAATGGAAAAAAGGAAATCTAAAAATGGTGCTGCTGTTACAATGCAGGATCAAAATGTTTTCCTAGGCTTTTTAGTACTAGCTTTTGTTCAATATTAGGGGAAATTTGTTTACAAATCATTGTTGGTTATTTCCTCAAATCTCATGGATGTCAAACAGAAGTAATTATACAATGCACTTGCTTTGGCTGCAAGAGAGCCCAAAATTGTGACCACTTTTAATTAATTCATATACTTTTGTGCAGATTTCCAATCATAAGTCAACCGGACTAAAATTGTGTTTGGATAATGACTGCACAAAAGAATGTGGATTAATTAAAAGTAATTACATTTTTAATTTGTGCTCTTTGTCATAAGAAATTAATAAAAGGCTTCATACACCAGTGATGCCCCCTTACCAGATAAGCGCTTCTTGTTTCCTATGTATGAAGTATTGGCTAGCTTTATTATGGCATTAGATTATGGCTGCTTTATTATGGCAGTACATGAATTAATTTATACTCATTCCTATAAAAGCAATCCTCAGCATCACTTGTCTCTCCTGGGTTTTATGCTCAATGTGCTAGCTCCTCTAAGCATTTCAGTGATCTTACAAACTCCTTACCTCTGACATTGTAAACCTCACCACAAAAGTCTGTTATACAAGTCCTGTTATGGTTTAGATGTTATTTAGCAAAAGCAAATTAATTCTGTTGTTTACTGTAAATGCTCAGCTACAAAGCCCCCCTTAGTTTGGCATCCCCATTCTATTAATTAATACCACCCCATCTCCAAGATTGTCAAACATGACAATTTTTGAGCAGCTGAAAATTATATTTGGGGATTTTGATTAATTGTCTTTGAATCTGTGCTGTAACACTCTTCTGGGCTTATAAACTATTAATCAAGCTTTTTTGACTGGGTATTCCCACATGTTAAACTGGCATTTGCTACAAGGAGATAATAATTAATGCCAGTACTTTGAGAAAGCTACAGAATTCAAGAGGAGTACATAAATATAAAAGTTAAAATGACACACATTTATAATATAAAAGAAGCATTATAAATATTGCTTCATACTCTTGTTTGAAATTTATTTTAAAACAATTATTCATGGAAGATACTGGACCAATATTGGAATGGCAAAATAGTAGGAGACATTTTTTTATTTCTTCAAATGAAATTACAGGCTAATTCTGTTGAGAATGTTCAAGAATCAGTTTGAATTAAAAAAAGAGTAAGGGTAAAGCTTGAAGAAATTATTTTCACACAAAAAAACTACATGTATTTTCAATTGCTGTCGTGATGTTTATTTAAAAATTAGTGACGCTTTTTACAGATTTAAATGCTTCGTTCTATATATACAAGCACGAATTGCTAAACCAATTTTCCTTGATATAAACGGCGCTGATCTTTGTGCACAGGATTCTTTTGAAACTCTACTTCGCCTTCGAAAGCGAGTGCACAATTTTGTATACCCTCATTCATCTTAATACGAATGGCGACAAAACCTAGTTTTAAAAGAGAAGTATCGTCCTCTTCAACGTACATGTTGATGTACCTCAACTATAAACACTGTACTAACTCTGAACGAACTCTTCATGTAGGTAACAAAACGTGAACGAGTACGGTTCAGCTCGAAGATGACCTACATCACTGCTGCACAAACTCATAACACCTTACCTGTAACCTTGAATACCTGCCTGAGTTTCCTTTTACTTTCTCGGAAAATGGATTAAAAAAACTTGTAAGCTTATGTGCGCTTCAATTCTTCAATGAATGAATGAACGGAAATTATGCATGTCTGCAGTATTCGACTCGAGTTGACAAATTTCCAATTCGCAGATAATGCTCCAAATTAAACCTCAAACGCATCCCTGACCTCCCTGCAGATCATTTCGGATACATCTTAAAATGCCTTAGACTTTCCAGCTTGGCAAACCGCCAGAATCGCCTAAATCGTTGCTTTTCAGACCATTTTCTTTGACTTTATGTGGGTTTTCCCGTAGCGGCCGCCATTTTTTTGGAGCTACACACGATTCCATATAAGGGCAAAAAAAATCCGCGTTTCTGATTGGTTGCGAATAATCCCCAGCATTGTTCCAAAGCCATAAGGGAAGTTGGACGCTTCTAGGTGATATGCTTCTGTTATTTCCTATAGTCGTTTCTATTAATAAAATTTATTAACAGTATTTATAAGTAAAATTTGTTAGTCGTATTTATTAATATAAGTTATTGTTTTTCATTTCATTTCTCGCTAACCTTTTAGTCTTGCACGTTCACGTTTTAACGAGTTTTGGTCTCATCCGTGAAATGTGGGTAAATAAAGTATCTTATCTTGTTATCTTGCTCGCACAACACTATTCAGAGATACGGTACGAAGGTCAACCGGAATTGTTTTGATTTTGCTTTACTACGCTGTGATTGGTTTAAAAAACACACGAGTTTTCCCGCGCTCGACGCCGGTAACGTTTATCTGCTTCGACTTCTTATTGGCTCATTGTCTTGTTTACGTTTGCCATGATTGGCTATTCGCCCTAAAATAGCGAAGCGCGCGAGTGACGTCACGACTCAGACAAGACTCGGACAAACAAACCGAAATGGCGGACGATTTTCATAAAACACTTTCTAAAACAGTCGGTGTTCCTTAAATACTTTCATAAAACGAAAACTTCGCCAAGATTCCTTCTATTTCTCTCAGAACACGCCGATGTTTTCTGAGCCTCGTGGGGTTATATTCATTTGCATTCTGTTTTTAGACCTCGCGCGCTTCGCTATTAGAAACTGCTCTAAATTACCATAATAGCGATTTCATTGTTCCTTTTTCCCCGGAATTATGTGAACTCTGTCTGACAGCAAATCTTGTTTTTTGCAGTGTCTCGTCATGTTAAGTTACGGAAAATAGGCGAATTTCTTATTCTGCTATAGACGGTCTGATCGGATTTCGGTTGTAATTCAAACGGCTTTACGTTCCAATTCAATGTTTCCTTAGGCGAATAAAGATAATAATGAACAATAAATGGATGTCGGGCTGTCTCGTCTCCTTTTAAAGTAGTACGATAACCTTTATTAAAAGACTCTGCCTTCTAATCGTAGCTAATGTTGTTTGCGGCATCAATGAGGTATTAATTAACTTCGGTATTCAAATAAATAAAACAGAAACCTCGTTAACATAACTGACTACGAATGATGCCGTGGCACTAAGGAGGAGAGTTTTGTCAGTTGTGGAAATGAATGTGAAAGACAAGAATTGTCAGTGCATCTAAGTTCCAAAGCATTCAATGGTCAGCATGGAACCTCCATTATTCTTTCGTTGCCATAATTCAGTTATTCCGTTGAGCATTGATAAGGTTCGGCCCTATCCCCCACCCGGGGACAAGGAACTAAGAGATTGATAACGTTTCTTGCGGCCCAGTCCACTCTCGCCCAGTCTAAATGGTGTTAATTAGTCTTAGAATTCTCGAAAGGCTTATGGTTGATTCAAAGAACAAGTTAACCCAATTACGAAACGTAAGTCACAATGGACTGGCTGTCCAAGCTGTAACGTCCTTCGATAGGTTCCTTTCATGCAACTAAATCTCATTGAACATTTCAAGTAGAGGTTGGTTCACCATGATAAAACTGGCTTACACCATTGGCTGCAAAGCTAACCCTTCTGTTTGTTTTCTTAGACGTTTGTGCCACTGAATAAGACTTCTCTCCGTTAGGGTTGCTTCCACTCTGCTGGGATGATTTAAGATCAGGCATTTCGAGTTGGCTGTGTTTCCGTATTCGCGTAACCGGTGTAGTATCTTGAATGCGCTTAAGATTGTAATAAATAATGGCGAAGGACTTCTCGATTTCCTTCTGGTATGTAGAGTTGCTTTTGATTTCTTCTTTAGCCATGTTCGAACCAAATAAAAGTTTAACTTTGCCTTCAGAAAAAATCAAGTGATTACCCTCCGGATTGTGAAATAGGATTAAATTGTAATCGGCTTGGTTGGTCAACCCTTAAAAATCTGTCTTTGTACGGCCCTCTGCCCACAAAAAATCTAAGTGACAAGTTCAACCGTCTACTTCCGTTCTCAGTAACTTCTTTTGCCTGCATCGAAAGTTGCGGTGCCGTTCCTGTTCCTTTCTATTACAAATTCGCTATCTCTGTGGGCTTTACATGAAATGTAACAATGATATAGTTTTAATGGCCCGCAGTTTAACAGACGATAGGCCCCACTTCGAGAAAATGGAGGCTGAAACATAATCATTAATCAACATTCTTTGCTGTATCCAGCTCACTAATATTTAGTTTAAAATGTCAAAAAATTATATCATTTTTCTTTGTAATTGCAGCTGTTAAGAAGGAAAACGGAAGCAGCCAATTTTGTTTCAGTTGATCAACAAGTCATCACTTAAATATTCCCACGAATTAGTTGAAAGGAAACACGTTGCATAAATTGCCACTTTAATTTATTCATGCGTTTATAAAGAGGTCTTTCTTATAAAAAAAACTCTATGTACGATCCCAGAAGAGGAAATAAGAGGGAATCCCGCCGCACTAAACTGTCTGGTAACTCAACTAACTTACAACATTCGGACCAATCTTAGCATAGAACGTAGTCAACATTCACCTTTCAAATTCACCTTTCAATTCATCAGTCGAAAATGTATGGACTGTCTAGATCACACAAGAACTTTAAACGGTCGAAAGCATTCTAACGTTTTATAGTTTTGATCATTCGAGAACTTTTTTTTGGCAACGGGAGAAATTTTCATCGGTTGACTACTGACTCTAAATAAACAGTTTCAACTGTCTTTTAAATACCTGAGTAACTTCTGCTTTGTGTCAATACTTGTGTTTTTAACTGCGTTTTTAAAATGCCTCGTTGAAGAATTAAATCGTTCGAAAATCTTTTTTTTTTTTCTTTTTCATCCTTTTTTTAATCAGTTGAAGACTTATTGTAAGTCAAGAAATTTTTATCGGGCGAATTTAATAAAGACCCAAATTCAATCTTTCGCTTAAACATGAAGTTTCAGCGGTGGTCTTTCATACAAACATAATACTGTGGAAATCAAGTTAATTTTGACGAAGAAATTCAATGCGGTGTAAAGACTTTTACGACTTTCTCGAAATTTATTTTAGGCATCTCTATTTACAAAATTATGCATGTAATTTAAATGCCATACCGTAAAATTCCGGTTATAAGCCCTGGGCTTATACAAGTTCATAAGGGGTTTTGGCTGGGCTTATAAATGGAGGGGCTTATAACCGGGAGGGCTTATAAGCGGAATAAAGAACACGTTTCAAAACAAGTCACGGCAGTGTTGATAAAAATGCGTTTTTAAGATAAATAATCATAATAAAGCAACAGTTCGCCCTGTTCAATACTGTCATCCAGCAGAGAGGGGCTTATATCCGGGGGAGCTTATAACCGGATGTATTTTTTTGTCTCCAGGTAGATGGGCCTTTAACCGGGGGAGCTTATAAACGGGGGGGGGGCTTATAACCGGAATTTTACGGTATGCGAAAAAGATAAGTGCTAAGCCAGGGATGAAAAATAACCACATGTAGAAGTATAGTTAATTCAGGATAGAGGTCATAGTGTCTGAGTTTCTCTGTCAAGCAAACTGACTGTGATTTAAGTCTTTTAGTAGATTACATGCATGAGAATAAATCCGCTTTGTCTGTCTGATGCGGCGGACTTAGCTTTCGTCATATAAATAAATTTACACGAAATAACCCAGAAATCCACGTGCCTTGGGAGCCTGTAAACAGACTCCTTGGCATTCGTGCAGTAACAAACCGTGGGGTTTACGAATATAAAGGATCTTCAGTAACAAGTGACCTGAACGAACTATCTATTTATTATATAGACTGCAGTGCATGGTGAGTGGTAGCAAATCGATAAAACTGGTATCACACGTGTGGATAAAAAATCAAAACATTTTCTGACAAGTTTGCACTGTTTCAATATTGAATGAGCCAAAGTTAGTTGATATTAAGTCGAAACATCTACGGATCTTTCTTGGCAATCTTCGGAAATCTTCGGAGGTTTTCGGAAAAGTTTGGAAAATGGTCGAAAACATTCGAACGACCTTCGGACAATATTTTGAAATCTTCGGAAATCTTCGGAAATCTTCTGAAAATGGTCGGAAATCTTCGGAAAATCGTCAAAAACATCGTAATTAGAAGGTTTATATAATAAACAGAATAATACATGGCTGTTTGGAGATATGAAATTTATCTTCGGGTATTCAAATCGATACTCCACGAGTGAGCGCAGCGAACGAGTGAGATATCGATTTGAACACTCGAAGATAAATTTCATGTCAACTGCGCAACCATGTATTATCCTCTATATAACGCGTTTGCGTCTGTCACAGATGCCATACTCATAGAAAATATTTCCTGCTTCTTACAGTAGAAGGGAAATGAACCCATTGCCCTCGTTATTAAATAGAGGATATAACATGGTTGCGCGGAGATATGAAATTTATATAAATTTAAATAAATCCCATTTTCAAAGCCCAAATTTTGCACAAATTCCAATTATTGTTTTCCCAAATTTTCAAAATCCCAGTCCCAGTTATATTGTTTTACTGTCAATAATTCCCTTTCTCAGTGACAAAATCCCAGTTGTAGTGACGCAAATCCATTTTCCAATGAACATGTTTCCATATCCCAGATCCCATGTTACCCCTTCAGGCCCCTCTGGGAAAAGTGAGGCTACTTCCATGACTTAGAGGAACTACGAGTGACTTCACCTTTATAAATTCAATCACACGAGGGGACATGCCCCCCGCTACGCCCCGCTCTTGTGTGTGTACAATTGTCCCCTGCTACATGTCCTCCAAAGTGAACAACGCATGCGACAAGTCCCCACGTTTGTATAGGCAACTTATTGTGATGTTTAACCATGGTGCTTTTAAACCTATTCAATTCAGACCGGGGTGGGGGGGGGGGGGGGGGGGGGTTTGAGGCCCGCGATGACTTTGAACGCTTATTACTTTTTCAAGATTCAACCAAACCCTGCCAAGCTTTGTGAGTTTATCCAAAATTTATCTGGGAATAATTTCGTATGATAGGATGTTGTGTCAGGAACTCGACATCACCATGGTAACGGCATTTTGATAGGCATGTTTCCCAAATTTGTAATTTTCGTGTTTCTATTAATGAAAATTAACTAAAATGAAATTAATTTTTTACCTTTTTACGGTTCTTAAGCACAGTTTTATTGATTTTGTGTACTTTGTAGTACTTGTGGTTTTCTGGCATTTTGGAAAATTTTGAAATCCAAGATGGCGAATCCAAGATGGCGGCTGTTTTGATATCATGATGTAATTGTCACGTGATGTGACATCATCATCCCTTATGACGTATGCCAAAAGAAAGATGTTTGGACATACTATACATCCAACCTCGTCCCCAGGGCCTTCTCGGCGACGAGTTTTCAAAATGGCGGCTCGTCGAGAGAAGACCCTGGCAAAGGCTGGGTCACGTGGTACAAAATCTCCAAAAATCTTGGAGATTTTTGTCACGTGACTTTTCAGAGAAGCCAAAACAAAATGGCGGTCCAGTTTGAATTCGAATTGACTCTTCGACGGCGTTTGAGGGCGTAAACTTCATGCAGGAGGCAGTGATTACTTCGTAAAGCATAGATATTATTTCAGGGATTTCAAAATGTTGAAGTAGGCGTCAGCAACTGGAAGAGTAGGCGACTGTGACAAGCCAAGCTTGTTTCTTACAAGCTGATTGCTACGACCATTAAACTGGTGACAAAAATTAAGTAGCTGGTGGAACTCCGGCGGCTGCCCGCTTGTTTTGAAAACCCTGTTATTTTCGCCAGGTGTTCAAATGTAGACCGTGAGGTATGAGAATCGGGAAGGTACGGAAAGTAAAAAAATTAAATGTTACACAGTCTGTAAGCTTATGTAGTCTATGTACTGTTATTTAAGTTAAGTCTTAATATATTTACTTTCTGTATTTTGATTGAGTGCAAGAGAAACTAAAACTTAGCTGCTTATAGGTAAAGAGGCAAAATGTGTGCTTAATACCCTACAAATGTATGATCAACATATCAATCGATTTCGGTGGCAAATGTTTCTGCTTTATAATTCATTCTAACTTATTACAGTGATACACATAACCTTGACCCTAAAAGCTTTAACTAAACTCATACATTGTCGCTTTCATATGACCAAGTTCACTCTGTTCTACAAACTTTTACATAAGGCGAAGTTGTAACTGAAATTATGAAATATCCATATCCATATTATGGCCATATACCCGGCCACTCTTTTGCATCTCATTGAATAACAAAGTGCCTGTTGTGTTATGCCTCATTCTTTAAAGCATTCGGACACATGTAAATGAAGTGACCGGGTATTCTGCAATCGCTCCCCCTGAAAGCTTAAACTCAAATTTATACATGTTTGAAGCTTACCTTAGTTGAGGCCAATTTCACTTTGTTTTACAAACTTTTACATGAGGTGAAGTTCTAACTGAAATTTTGAGATATTTACATCCACTTGAGTGGCTATTTTGTACATCAAAACAGGTGAACCCACATAACTGTAATCTTCTGGAATTAGTTTTAACTTTTTTACCACAGCAGTTTAAAATATTGACACTTTCATTTCAAAGATGTTATGCACATAGTTATGCACATAATAGACTTAAACAGGGTGTAGAACTTGGGATTACACCTGTGACCACATATGGCAGGCTAGTTAATGTTGTGTTGCTTGAAATGATGTCTAAATCACAAATTTTACAGGAGAAGGATGATTTAACATTTTATCAGAATACAAAATGCTAAAAGATGATCACTTTTACATTTCCCACATGTTGCCATTTTGGACTTTTTGACATCAGTGTGTTTCCACTGTATTGTTAGGAAGCATGCATTCTTTGCGTGAAACAAATGGGCAATACATTGATGTCATAAATTCCAAAATGGCATTGTGTAGAAAATTCCTGTTTTAAAATACCTAAAAACAATTTACGCTCGCTTCTTAAATTGTCTCACAGAGGGATGTCAAGGGCGCCCCATGCCTCAACCCCCCAGCTACACTCTTTAAACAGGAGAAAAAAAATTGTTTTGACTCAAAACAGTCATCTTTAAAATTTGTGAGACTGTCCACACAGACACTGTTTATCCCCATGAAAAGAGCTCTAAAACATAAGAATAGACTTGTTAGTTCTGAATGCCATTGTTGGATCATTTGGCCTCCAGTGATCCCATACTTGTAAAAAGATTGTGCTGTGCAAATAATTAATCACTCAAGAGAGTGAAATGGATTTTTGCGTAGATGGCATCTGTGGACTTTAATCACTTTTCAGCCTTGTAAATATTAATTTTATGATGATCATGTTCTGTTAGTTTCAAAAAAATGCTGCCTGTTTTATCACAAGAGAGTGAAGGTGGTACATAATATCTAATTTGAAGCTCTACATAGGCGCGTATTGCTGTATGTGGAGGAGGGGTTTTAACCAATTTTGTCTGGGATAGGGTAAAGAAATCAGAGCCATTTTGGCCTTAAGTAGCTATTGCTGGCATGAAAAAGATTAGAAAATAATACTTGAAATTAAAAAAAGCATGAACTGTTAAAGCAATGCACTGCCACAGCAAAGTTTTTGGAAAATAGCAAATCTTGTGAAAGGAAGAAATGTTTTGCATCTTATCTAGCATAGGCTTTAAAGGCTGCAAACAGCCCAGGGGCTACTCAGGATTTCAAGTGACGGGGATGATCCAATGAGCGCAAAAATCAAGACCCAAAAAAATCCCTAGGGCTTCCCACAGAAGCCCAAAAAAATCCCTGGACCAAAAATTAACCCCCAAAAATCAACAGAAAAGTACTTTAGTTTGTACTTTATTTGCAGAACTATGCAGCCAAAGCACTACCACACATCTTTAGTTCGTATTTAATACCCAAAAATTCCCTTATTTTTATTAAAAAAAAAATACTTACAAATTTTCCTACCCAAAAAAATCCCGGAACCGAAACTGTCAAACCCAAAAAAATCCTTCTATCATCCCCGTCACTTGAAACCCTAAGTACCCCTGCTGGGGCAAACAGGGCTGGGCTTCATCATCCAAGTGACACATGACTTCCCAAACATTTCCACAGTACAATGCTTTCAGGTTTTGATGTGCAATGAGCCACGTTAAAACAGTACACTGATAAGGTTTTCCTTATAAAATATCCATTTAGGGAACCTTAAGACAAATCAAAACTATGACAGTGAGAAAGGTAAATGACCTCACAAAGAACATATTTTGTAGTTTTATTTTCCTGATTGTTCTCTTTTTTAGTCTCATTTAAGTGTTTGATCACATTTTCAAATACCTCAAGTTTCATCAGAAATATTTTGTTACAAATTGTTTTTAAATTTCAATATACTCTGTCTGTCATGTTTGCAATCAGCCTTTACTGATCATGAGGTAACTGTAAAAGGGAAAGCAAGCAAGTCTGAGACAACATATTCTGAGAACAGTACACGATACAACTTTAATTTTTTAAAGAAATTAAATTGACCAAAGTTTTTTTATCCTTCACATTAATTAATTAATATTTTAATAGATCTCTTATTAACACGCTTAATTTATCTCCTTTGGTCACCTATTTTCTCCAGCACTACTTGAGCATGATTTAAAACACGTCCACCACTTGTATAAGGACCTACAAAAAATTCATAATGAGAACAGACCCTTAGAAAGCACCAATATCATATTCGGAAGAATGCA
The DNA here is from genome assembly GCF_052425735.1 of Oculina patagonica. Taxonomy (NCBI): domain Eukaryota; kingdom Metazoa; phylum Cnidaria; class Anthozoa; order Scleractinia; family Oculinidae; genus Oculina; species Oculina patagonica. Next base: position 12,482 of record NW_027558148.1, read on the forward strand.
GACAGTGAATGGGTGATGATATGTGTTCGAACGCGACAAATTGAAATCGAATTTCCTCCGAAAAAGAACACGAGCACTTTAGGTCCAACTATGTCTACGACGGGCAGAAATTCCTTTACGTTTTAGATTTGCATCTCGTACATAGATCTACATAGCTGCAGCCCGGTGTCGAAATGACTCTTTCATCTTGAATGTTACTTTCCGACAGTACGTTCTACTTTCGGCAGGAATATTAAGTTATAAAACAGTCAAAACAGCAAAGCGAAAAGTTCGCAATGAAGTGAATTTAACGCTTCTACTTCTACCGAATTATTTGAATCTTGAGAATTATAAATATATTGGAAAAGACTTACCTTTCCAGCTGTAAATGGCTTAAAGACCCCTCCGCCATATTTGTTTTGGATTACATGAACCAATCAGGATTGAGGTTAGAATAGACCACTCTGCGATGCCGTTATATCAGCCTTGGCCAGGGTCATCTCGTAACGACTGCCATTTACCGAGAAGGCCCTGGGGACGAGGTTG
>NW_027558149.1:0-12992 GCF_052425735.1 Oculina patagonica
CGTGTTGCGAAGATAGACAGGCATCTTGAAATAACACAACTTTAATCCACTAAAGACACTAAACTTGTCTTGTTTTTTAACATCATGGCTCAACATGGCCGGAAAACTACTCGACTAGAAACCTTACACCTCACCGCATGCACATCCAATCTTTTGACATATGTCACTCAAATAACACAACGTCACGGTCACGCTTAAGTCACGCTTTCCTCCTGAACATTCCCCCTCCCCGCACTGAGGGGACCGCAGTGTGTATAACACGAAAAAATGTAACAATAAATGTTTTCAACTGAAAGTTTCCTAATGTTCTACGAGAGTGGTACCAATTTATGAATTGGTCGCACCACAGTCTTCTCTCCGCACTGAACCTTTGCGACTCGAGAATGTCCATCTCTCCCTGGATAGGTTTCAATGATACGGCTCAATGGCCACTTCCCCCCGTGGCAGCTTTGGATCCAGAACCAGCACAACGTCTCCTTCCTTAAGGTCCTTGACAACTTCGGTCCACTTTGGACGAGTGTTTAACATGGGTAAGTACTCCTTTAACCACCTGGACCACACTCGAGAGATCAGCTCTTGAACCTTGCGCCACCTCTTCCGTGGGTTGAATCTCGTAGTATCGACACTCTCTGGCGCGAACTGTCCACCCATCTGCCCGTACAAGAAGTGATTGGGTGTCAACGGCACATCATCTTTAACATTTGCTGACTGATAGGTGAGTGGCCTAGAGTTAAGCAAACTCTCGGCACCTGTGACGACTGTGATTAGTTCCTCATCTGTGACATCACTGCTACTCAGCACAGCATAAATCGCCTTCTTGGCTGCCTTCACCATAATCTCATGGGCCCCACCAAAATGAGGACCTCCTGGGGGGTTAAACTTCCACTTTATCCCCGTCTGTGCAGTCGTTCGCTGAATCTTGTCCTTGTCTAATTGACCCACAAGTTCCTTAAGTTCATTTACTGCTCCAACAAAGTTAGTGCCATTATCACTAACCATTTCCTTGGGAACTCCTCTCCTACTGGTGAATCTGGTAAATGCATTTAGAAAACTATCTGTGTCGAGCCAGCACGCCACTTCGAGATGAACAGCACGAGTTGAAAAGCATGTAAATACACACAACCACCTCTTTAACCGATGACGCCCACGCCCTTGTATAGTGGTGAACGGGCCTGCGTAATCCACCGCTGTCTGGTCAAATGCCCGAAATGTGAAGCGCAGCCTTACTTGTGGCAATGGACCCATTATCTGTGTGGCTGGTTTGTTCCTTCGTCTCTTGCACTCGTTGCATTCATTCTCCCACGCTCTTATTTCCTCTCGGGCTGCGACAATCCAGAATCTTCCACTAATCTGTGATAACACAAAATTTGTCCCAGCACTGTGGTTAGACAACTCATGGTAATACTTGACTATCAGCTTTGTCACCCACTGACCCCTTGCTAGTATTACAGGAAACCGGACATCGTAAGGAAGACATTCAGCAAATTGAAGTCGACCCCCACACCGCATTACACCTTGATCATCCAACCAGGGACATAACTTGCCCAGTGAACTCTTCTTAGGAATTTCCTTTCCCCTCAGCAATGCCTCATATTCTTCAGGAAATGCCTCCAACTGTGCTCGACTAATGATTTCCTCCTCGGCATCTTCAATTTCTTCTGGCAACAGTTCCTGCCCATTCACCCTGTCCTTTGGGTTACGCATATTGTAGACGACTCGCCACACCCTGGCTTGTAGCCGTACCAACCGTATCCAGCTTGAAAAACGGGTGGTTTCAAGCCTCCAATCCTCACACTTCCCTTTTTTCTCTTCTCTATTCGTCAGACTCTGTACACGACTGGTAAGAACACTTGCAACATCTTCTACCTCTTCCTTGCGATTTGACGTCTTCATTTCTGGCAACGAAGTGGGACGACTCCTAAGATCCATCTTAGGCCAACTTTGCTTATCCTTTGACAGTAACCACTCTGGTCCATGCCACCAAAGTGAGTTCTCCATTAGTTCCTCTGGTGTTGCCCCTCTTGTACATAGATCAGCTGGGTTTTCTCCTGTGGCTACATGTTGCCACTGCGATGGCTCGGTCAACATCTGTATCTCCCCGATGCGATTGGCAATGAAAGGACGAAAGTTCCGCCCATGACCCCTAATCCACCACAACACGTCCATACTGTCAGAGTAAAATGTTACAGTTTGCATGGGAAGTCCAAGTACATGCGCTAAACGTTGTGTCAAGCGCAAACCAAGTACAGCTCCCATAAGTTCCAGGCGAGGCACAGTCACTGGCTTTAATGGTGCTACCTTGCACTTTGAAGCAATTAACCGACTTGTAGTGGTAGCATCATTGTATACACACTGTAAGTATACAACAGTCCCATAAGCTTGTAATGAAGCATCGACAAATGTAACAACTCTCTTAGCAACTACTTCCTTTGCTTCACGAAGACACCTAGGCACCTTCACATTACCCAGGCTCTTAAGCTGCTCATACCAGCTCCCAATTCTACTCGCGATTTCGTCATGTATGACATCATCCCAGTCATATCCCCGCGACCACAGTTCCTGAAGCAGAATCTTAGCTTTGACGACAAAAGGGCTGACAAAACCAAGTGGGTCAAATATAGTAGCAACCTTCCTCAGCACATCTCGCTTTGTCGGCTGAATCTCCGTAGGTACCTCTGCAGTCGAAATAGTAAATGTGTCCTCTGTACTATTCCAGGCAATACCAAGTGTCTTAACAACAGGTTCTTGCCCCTCAGTGATCTGCAACTCAGTCGCTCTGTCAGCTTCAGGCGTGGCTGCAACAACCTCTGGAGAATTGGATATCCACTTCCTTGCCTGCATGCCTGCTGTTCCCCACAGACTGTCCAGCTCTTTGTACAACTGAATACCCTCCTGTACAGTTTCCACACTATCAATCGAGTCATCCATGTAAGTTGATTTGAGTACAGTTTCAGCGGCCATTGGATACACATCCTGGTGCCTTCTAGCATTCTCTTGAGCGACAAACTGCGCCTCCATTGGTGCAGAGTTCTTACCAAATACTACTCTACTGAACTCATAGACATCAGGTTCACGACTGGAATCGAGGTCTCTCCATAATATTCGAAAATAAGGACGATCTCCCTCTTCGATCTCCACTTGCAAATACATTTCCTTAATGTCACAGGCTAAAGCTACAGGGTTCCTCCTGAACCGAATAAGCACATCAAACAAATCCTTCTGCAACTTAGGACCTGCACAAATGACATCATTCAACGAAACCCCATCTGTTTTCGCAGAACAGTCAAACACAATGCATACTTTAGTGGTAGTTTTGTCCATGCGGACGACTGGAAAGTGAGGCAAGTACCAAACTTCCGGTGGCGATGGTTCATCTGGTTTAACTCTTCTCAAGTACCCCTTCTCAACATAACCCTTGATAACTTGAGAGTACTCTGTCCCAAGAACACAGTCCTTCTTCAATTTATTTTCTGTGTTGCACAACCGAGATAATGCTGTCTGACAATTATCAGGTAACCGAGGTTTATCCTCCTTCCACGGTACACCCACTTTGTATCCTTTCCCAGTGTAACGAATTGATCCCTTAAGTTTCTCCAACACTTCATTCTCCTCTTCAGTAAGAATCACAGTGTCATGCCCCTCGATGCCACAGTTTTCTATCTCCCAAAATCCCTTTAAAGTACGATCAATGTCACAACAAACACCATCAACGCTGGCATTGGGCTCCCGGGCAAACAAAGTGCGACTGACATGTGCCCTTGCTCCTGTCCACTGCTTTCCTTCTGGTGATCCAATGCATGTCCAACCCAAAGGTCCAAGGCGAGCAACTGGGCCTCCTTCCTCACCACGTATATCGGCTCTAGAATAAGGCAGCTCTGCATTGTCCACGCCTATTAACAAATCCACAAGTCCATCTTGAGCAGGCTCAGCAAAGTCACATTCCTTAAGATGAGCCCATCTGCCCTTACTTTGTTTCCAGTTCTCTACCTTGTAGTTTCCAGTTACCCTTTTAGGGCAAGTCTTTACTTTAATATCCTTACTAAACTCCCCATCAAGGCTCTCAATTGTCACATCTAATGGCATTGATTGAAATGTTTCCACTTCATTGTTCAAAACATTAACTGTAACTGTCTGGTATCTCTCCTTGAGACCAAGAACTCCTGCGACTTCTTCGTTAAGAAAAGTCTCGTTAGAACCATCATCCAAAATAGCATTCACCTTTACTTTGCGATCATTTGCCTTCAACCACACTGGCACTGTACGAAGGGAAAGGGCCTCGGTTGCTGTCTCCTGCTTGGCGGTCGATGTGTGTGTATGAGTAGGTGCCCCCTCCCGTGAAGTCACCACTCTCCCATCCTTTGTATTATCCTGTGCGAAGCCATGCAACAAGTAGTGGTGATTCTGCGTGCAACCGTTAATGTTACATGGTCGAGTCTTGGTACAAGCTCTTCCTTCATGATCACTTGCCAGGCAACGAAAACAAAGCCGTTTTTCCTTTGCGATATTCCAACGCTCTTTCACTTCCAGATTCTGAAAGCGTCTGCAGCTCCACACTCCATGGTATCCTTTACAGTATGCACATGGTGGCTTGCTTCTCAGAAAGGGTGTTTCTTTACCAAAGTTACCATTTTCACCGAAAAAACTCCTGCTTCCACGACCTCTATCACCATGCTTACCACCATCCGCAGCACCTCCAACAGGCTCAGCCTCAATGCCATGTGCCATTTCCACTGCCTCGACTTGGACCCTCACTTCCTCCTTCAACCAATCCCTCAAGGTTAACACCGACTTGTCTTTCTTATGTTCTCTCAACCAGCGACTGTAACTTTCAACCTGACTGTCGGCCAACTTCTTAACTAACAAACTGTGCAGTGTACCATCACCAAGCTCTCCACCACGCCCTTCTGCCTGCAACTTAACAACTGCTATTCGAACAAGATCAGCAAACCGCTCAAAAGATTGGACATCAGCACTCTTCAATGGGGGCATCTTTTCGATCTGGTCCATGTATGCCTGTAGCTTTCTTCGCTCTCCACCAAACTTCGACTGAAGAATATCTTTAGCTTCATTATACTCGGGTTCTGAAACCCCTAGACCCCTAATGGCCTCAAGGGCAGTTCCTGTAAGACTCTGTCTCAATCTTGCCATTTTAATAGTTGACGGCTCCCCTCCCTGGTCGACAAGACTCAAAAACATCTCCCAGAAATCTTCGAATTTACTTTTCTCACCATTAAACACTGGCACTTTTAAAGGCTTAAGTCGCTGACTACAGTTACCTTGGTTTTGAGAACCTGACAAGTGGCTGTAAGCAGGCGAATGTCCTGACGGAGGAGGTAAATTCATCAAAGGAGTTTGCGGCAATGCCTCTTTACTTGCGTCCACGTGTTTCTTCTCCAGGATTTCCTTCGCCACACGTTCGGCCTTTTCGATGGCATTGTTTATTTCGTTCTCCACAGCTTCTATTTCTTCCGCGACCGACTTTTTGTTGTCGTTGTCGCCCAAGTGTAAATAAGCCTTCTGTAGCTCGTCCATGACAGCAAGGCATGCTTCTAGTACCTTCCATAAAGTGTCAATTTCGTTTTGAATCAACTCGGGATCTTCGCCACTCGCGCAAAGCCTTTCCACATTGTGTCGCGTTTTCGTAAGTGTAGTCTTTCTGTTCCTCTTTTCCCGTTTAAGTTCTATAATTCGCTCTTCATTATCGTCAACTTCTTCTGACTCTCCTGGGGGCGGCATTATCGTGCGACGTAAAACAAAACCCTTAACACACGCTCTACAACCTCGAAGGGCGAAGGTTAAGAATCCGATCCAAACAACGCGTCGGTCAACACGTCGGTCAACGTGTCGGCCGACGCGTCGGCCGACTGTCGGTCGACTGTCGGTCGACAGTCGACCGACACACGGCCGACAGTCGGCCGACGCGTCGGCAAGTATTTTTCAGTACATGAAAACCGAGGATAAATTGTGCGTCGGTGGTGCGTCGGCGGTGCGTTGGCGGTGCGTCGGCGACTTTTTTCTCTTAGTTTTAGCTGCAATAAGTCTGGAAATGATCGCGTTTTTTTTTTTGTCGACGCCATTTTGTTCCGACATCGACCTAGTCCCCACGCTACTTTAACATGCAGCCTGACTGGGCACTAGACAGGTAAGTCGACTTAATACTCGGGTATTATTTAGTTTCGGGATTGACTTCAACACCGGAAGATGAAGTGAACTACAAATCGCTTTGTAGGCAACTTCAATACAAAAACCAACAACTTGGCAAGGCCTACAGAGACATCAAGGCCAAGTATGACGAATTAGAACTGAGGTGTCGAGAACAAGAACATCAGTTGCAGCAAGCGGAGGAGGACTCCGACGAGATGGCACAGTTCGTCCGAGAAGCTCAGGATCGTCAATGAAATGACGTACGACACCACGATCGAGAGGCTGGCAGATCCTAAGCTGTCCGTGAAAGCAATCGAGCGGGAATGCCGTAAACAACTCCAGGGCCTGCTGCCGATGGTCAAACGCCTGCGTGTTGCCAAGAAACTGCTCCCTCTAACTGTGGACGACAGTTTCTACTCTTAAACAATTCTGTTGAGAGTCAAAAAAACGGCTCCTTTAGGAGCCACCATATTTGAAAAAGTCAATGGCCAACAGCATGATTATTCTTAATAGTTAGTTCCCCTTTTTAATAAAGTTCTTTCAAATAATTAAAACGCAAATACTAGCATGTGTGCATGTTTACGCGAATCAACTCAAAACATTGAGAAAAACTGGGTACTAGATTTTGCTTCAAAGATGGGAGCCTAGTTACGAGTTTAAGTTTTAAAGATGGCGTCGGTATTACGTTGTAGTCTTTCTGTGTTTCCCACTCCTTTCAAAGACTGAAAAGTAAGTAAAAAATAATAGTCCAACAAACAAGCAACATAACAAAGAATAGTGTTCGTAGCCTTCGTATCTGTAGTGTGTTTGTCGGCGTTCGTAGCCTTTGCGTCGGCATTGTTTTGGTCGGCGTTCATAGTCTTTGTCTTTCTCTTTGTCGGTGATGTGTCGGCCGACGCGTCGGTAATGAGTCGGCCGACGCGTCGGTAATGTGTCGGCCGACGCGTCGGTAGTGTGTCGGTGGTGGGTCGGCCGACACGTTGGCCGACGCGTTGACCGACGCGTTGTTTGGATCGGATTCTTAACCTTTTCCCCTCGAAGACCTTCTTGTTGATTTGATTTCCTTACGAACGACTCCGACGAATAATTGTACGTCAAGATAATAAACAACCACAAAACCGTGAAACGAAAATACATGCGAAGCGATAAGAATAACAAACGTTGACCTCAACTTTCCTGAACTTTTACCACCGTAAACAGTCCAAATCCTGTACGAAGTTCCACAAGCGAACGCGAAATCCAAAATGGCAAATCGAGACGATGCGATGCGATGCGAATAAATCAACCTTGAGCTCCCCTTGAGCAAGACAATTCCTCGAATTTCCACTAGCTCATGTGTCCCGTCGTGGTCGCCAAAAAATGTTGCGAAGATAGACAGGCATCTTGAAATAACACAACTTTAATCCACTAAAGACACTAAACTTGTCTTGTTTTTTAACATCATGGCTCAACATGGCCGGAAAACTACTCGACTAGAAACCTTACACCTCACCGCATGCACATCCAATCTTTTGACATATGTCACTCAAATAACACAACGTCACGGTCACGCTTAAGTCACGCTTTCCTCCTGAACAGGACGCAAAAAATTCAAATGCGAAAAAACAAGAATAATACGGATTAATAGGAATAGACTTTTAAAGAATTACATCTCTAATATTAATTAATACCTTTCATTCCATCATTGAGTGTATTATCTTCCTTTTGCCTGTAGCGAGTAACGTGCTTTCTCCTGACTAACTATAGCAGGACAAGTAGTTTTACGGTCTCGACAATCTTCTAACACTGTTCTAGTTATAAAAATGAATTCGTATGACGTACACAAACGAATTCAAATTTATGTGCTTTCATAAGCCTATAAAATATTCCATTCAAGAGAACAAAACTCCCCATGAAGTAATTCTCGTATTTTTTCGTGTATTAACACAAAACAAAGGTAAATTCAATTTCATTCAGCGACCGAAGTACAAATATAAAGCGCGCCGTGTGGGGTGATGTAACATCATTTCGTCATCCTTACTCCTTTAGACAATCGTTCTCAGTTGCCCAATAAGCGCGCGAGAAATTCAACACTTATATTGTATAAATTTTTCCGAAACATCGACGCAATAAATATATTGATTTGTATTATTTTTTAGTGCCTCCAAAAATAACCATCGCCCCAGTACGAGAACCTCAGCTTTCTATTGGACAAAATTACACACTGAAATGTAATGCATCTGGTGACCCACATCCAAACATCACTTGGACAAAAGATGGCGTCCCAGCAAACCAGTTTAATGTCTCTGGTCCCTTGCTTCATCTGGTTAATGTACAGAGGAAAGATGCAGGATCATACAGATGTACAGCTAGCAATGGATATGGTGATGATGCTACTAGTGTTAGCAAAGTTGGAATTAAATGTAAGTAATGTAGAAATAATTTATCTGGTTTGAGCATAAATATTTTTAAATACCATTTAAAAATAGTTCTTTTGCTTCAAATGGCAGCAGTGATTGCTTGTAACTCCCCTATTAGCGACGGCGATTATTTTTATTATTTTATTCGCCTCGCATCATTTGGATAAACTCCTTACATCATGCTCTTTCAAGGCAGAATTTTGGCTTTCTGCTCTTTTCACTAACGATCATGAACTCAGGGGAAAGCGAACAAAGAAGACGGCTGAAAGTCACGCTAGTTCTTCCATGAATGTTCATAAGATTTTCTTGGTAACTATTTTTCTTAAAATACACGTTTCGCACACCATGTCGATCGAGTGGAATTTCTGCAAATTTATTGAATGAAGTTTCATAAGAAAGGAGTTGGTTCAGCACGGCTAATTGTTTACACTACACATTTTATTCGAGCCAGGTTAAATATTGAATCTTATGAACATTCGTGGAAGAACTAGCGTGACTTTCAGCCTTATTCATTGTTTACTTTAACAATTTACTATTACATTTTATATGGTATTTTAGCGTGGGGAAGTATATATAAGACACATATTAAGAAAATCCAAGTATAGAAAAACCATATAGTAAGATTAACATTTTACGCTAAAACGTTTGGCAAAGACTCGGAGTGCCAAACCTTTGTTAAATTTACCAGACATTCTGACAGTAGGCAACATCTATCGTCTTGAAGTATTGAAATTCGCACATTCATGACATAATGGCCCTCTTCCTAGGGTATTTGACGATATATTTAAATATGCTAGAAATATGCATGGATACAACACAAGATATACAGCAAAACAGAATTTGTATAAGTATAGAGTAAACACTAATGCAGGAAAACAATCAGTCCCTTTCATGGCAATTGATATTTGGGAAGACCTTCCATCTTCTTTGAAAGACTTAAGCGTGTTAACATTTCCCAAGCAAATAAAACGTTACCTCCTGTCAGAACAAAAACTAAACTATGATAACATTAAATGTACGGGTAGCTAACTAGAAAACCTACTGGTTCATTTAGCTTCCCAGCTCAATACTAACTTAGCTACAAATTCCTGTAATACAGTACCTTCCTTCTATCTAATTAAGAATTCGAAAACCACCTACTGTAAACATTAATATGAGCTGAATAAAATTATTATTAATATTATTATTATTATCATCATTTTCTCCTGAGTTCGTGATCGTTAGTGACCAGACCAGAAAGCTGAAATTCTGCCTTGGAAGAGCATGTTGTAAGAACCTGATCCAAATTGTGCGAGTAGAATAAAATAACTAGTAATAGTTCTCACCTAGCGGCCCCCGCCTTTGTAACATTGTTCGACAGTAATAATCTAAGATTAATGGAGTCCATTTGATGCCTTTAGTTATTTAAGTCTATGGACTACACCATTTTGCTTCAGTTTTATTACTGTGTCGAGTACGTCACGACATTGTTTGCTGTGGAATTTCCTTGTTGCGTGACACTGCTCAAATAGTGTACAAGTCGAATATGTAAACTAGCAGTAATAATACATTAACGAGTGCGTTCGGATATTGGTAGGCTTGATAGGTTACCAGAAATTACCACAAAAATACATGCAGAACACGTGAACGTTTAATTCGTGGTGACTTCAAGCAAGCTTATTACATTCAAGATCAAAATGAATTTACAATAATTTCCTTGCCAAGACGCCAAATAGCCTAAAAATTTCACGAATAACAAAATATGGCACATTCAACAATGGACAAAAACAACATTTGATCCTTATTCGACCCCCGGGGGGGCACTCCCATACACGAGCTATATAGGTATGTGCCGCTGTGAAGGGTATGGTTTTCAAGCAGTTTAGTCTGGGATAGGGTATAGAAATCAGAGAGTTTTGGTCTAGAAACGGGTAGCATTTGCCGGGAAACCGATCGACGGTATGACGAATATAGTCCAGAAACTCGGAAGAGAAAGAGGCTTTCCTAAACGTAAATAAAATCATCGCGGCATCGTTGTTCACAGATGGTTTTCCATTAAAACACTGATAATGATACAGTTCTAACAAAATGCAAGTCTGGGATAGGGTAGGGATTTTCAGTGTCTAGTCTAGTATAGGGTTGCAATCATCAGCTGAACATGGTCTGGTATAGGGTAAGGGCTTCAAATTCCCAGCGGCACACCCCCACCCAAAAATATACCGGGTGCCCCCCCGGGATTCGACCTACTCTTTGGACCAAGTACTGAAAGTTCACCCTGACAGTTTGTGGGCGAAATGAATTACCTTGTAATTGCATGGCAATGTTTCATTTGAAGGTTTCTGGTTTATACCTTCGACGTAAGATCCAATTGATTTCCACTTGTTTTACGACTTTTAGTCACTGACTAAAACTTTACTTCCCTGGATGATACGCCTGTAATGCTTTCCATGTCATTTTTGGTATCAATTAAATTTTACATATACATTTCAGCCATTTCTTCAAGTAAAACTGCTGGAGCGATCTGTGGTCATAGCTTAAAATATAAAAATGTTTAAAACAGATCTAAAAATATAAAAGGATACTCTAAATTTTCGATCGCCTTCTGCGGTCTTCTTCTGAGAATGATGGATTTTGCAAGGTTCGCAGAATTCTAATAAGTTGCATTGACGTTATTGTTCGTTGCCCCCTTGGGGAGCAACTAGCGATGCGTTAACCTTTGGGAAGGGCTCTCTTTCATTTTTTTCGTTTTTCTTCAAGCAAAAGATCTTTCCTGCGGGACGGCCATATTTTTCCAAACCCTCGTGACAGACTCCGCTCCAAGAATCCATTGCGTCTTCATTTGAACCCCAGGCCCCAGCGAACTCTCAGCAATGTTTGCGAGCCGTGTTCTCAAAAATCGAGATTTTTCCGGCTATTTCGAATTTTTCCTCTCTATACGTGGGGGCTTCTAGGGTGCCTCCTCGGGTTTTGGCCGTCTGGGTTTGGCCGTCTGGGCCAAAACCCTGCGGGGGCAATTACATGATTACCCTTTTGTTTGTTTAATACGTTTTATTAAAAATTTACAGGACCTAAAAACAAACAGGGAATAACCAAGTAAAATGCAAGGCCAGCGCTGCTGCTGCTAATAATACTACTATTGCTGCTACTGCTACTGCTACCACTGTTACTGCAGTAGCAGTAACAGTGGTAGCAGTTACAATACCCCTAGTAGTAATTGACTACGTCTCGTCTTCTTCAGGGCCAGTGCTTTTATGAAAAATAAAACGGCTGATACGGTTCTGAAATTTAAATTTACGACGCTAACAAAAGCAGTTAATGGTTAACTAGTTAGAGAAACACGAAAAATCTTTAAAGGAAAAGCGAAAGAAATAAAGCCGGGGGATGCTTTAGAGAAATCTCTTGTTGCAAAGGTAGCTCAAGCTTGATATGTGATTATCTGCACTATGTTATTATGCAACAGTCTAGATGTAAGGGTTTGTATGGGGAGAGACCACAGGTAACCAAAGCGTACTATGAGAGTTTGTATGGATTTGAAATAAAGTTGAGAAAAATATCCATTACTATCATTTAAAAGCTATAATAAAACTTAAAACTTTGCCTGGTGTCACTTTTTTTCTTCGAGTGCTTTAGAAAGTCATACGCGCGATTTTCGTTTCAACCGTCTGTCACGCATTAAAAGAAGTATTTTTTCTTTTCGTTTTATTTTAGCTGATGCCATCAAGTGTTACGTTTGCGCCGGCAATGGTGATGCCTGTGCAAAAGATAAACTGGAGACAGACAAAGCCAAATACCTAGTAACATGTCCCTCAGGATTGGACCGCTGTATGAGAATCTGGGCTAAAAAAGATGACATCACAGCAGTGGTGAACTCGTGCGCCAGTAAAGCAGTGTGTGATGCTGCCAAAAAAGCCTGTGATAACTTCACAGATGGACAGTGTGCTCTCAGCTGCTGTGAAACTGACGAGTGTAACGCGGGCTCAACTGGATTACCAAGTGAGAGAAAAATTCATTTAATGAAGATGAATACCCGATTCCCTCTATAGCGCGCGCCTGCAGGGAATCACGGTAGTTGTATTCATCAAACCGTGCGCAAGACTCAGCAATGTGCATCATAGCTAAGTCTCGCGCTTGGTTTGATGAATACAACTACCTTGATTCCCTGCAGGCGCGCGCTATAGAGGGAATCGGGTATTGCTCAACAATTCAAAAATTTGCGTCTTCGTTCGACCCTCAGCGAACTTTCGGCAATCCTTAGCGTACTTTTCGGCAATCCTTTGCGAGCCGTGTTTTCAAAAATCGAAATTTTTCTTGCTACGGCGAAATCTTCCTCTCTATAGGTGGGGGCTTCTAGGGTGCCTCCTCGGGTGCGAGGCAATAATAAAAATAATCGTCGTCGTTAATAAGAGAGTAGAAAGCCATCACTGCTTCCTTTGGGAAAAAGGCTAAAAGATGTGCGACTCGTATGTGACA
>NW_027558150.1:0-12983 GCF_052425735.1 Oculina patagonica
AGAGGACATATGCACAAATTTCAAACAAAAATGAAAATTCTTGGCAATAGCCCTGTAATGGATTTCGCTCATTCTCTTACCATGGGTAGGTCTCAATATGAAATAAATCACAGTATACTTTGTTTGGCTAAATATCGATTTGTTTTCGAGAAAATCGATAATTCTAAAATCCAGCAAAATTGACGCTTTCGGAGCTCAAAATTTATGCCGAGTTTGTTAGCTTCGCGTCGAAAAATAAAGCACTCTGAAAGAAAAATACCTATTTAATATCGAAGAATAACATCAAATTAGTACGTCGAAAGCAATTTCTGCTCTTAAAGTCCTTTTATTTACAAAATATAATTAAGTTTATTCGACACACTTTTGATTTAATTCAAAATAGGTCAAACTTATCGCTTTATTTAAGTATGAGCGAAGCGAAATAAATGGCCGAAAATTTGGTATTAGACAGATAAATGATTGTTCCTTTCGATACTAAAAGGATTTCCTAGGGAAATGATTTAGTGCGATGCTTTCAGATCTCAAAGTTGCTTAAAATTCGTTAATTTAACCGACCGTGACATTGTTGATCTTATCAACATTATGTAAACATTCCACGCAAAGGTTAATTTTCCCCATGTGAACTTCAACTGAGTAAAATAAAAACATAGACTTGCTTACCGTGGTGTTCGCTGATACATTGTAAATCCTGTTTTCCTCATTTACGACAAAACCTAAGCCCTCGGCGAAGCTGTTATCCAATTTTCTTGACGCGCCATTTGTAACTGATTTCCACGTCTTGAAGTGACAGTTATTTTCCATGCATTCTTGAAAACAGTCCTGAGTCTTAACTGATCAGTGTAAACAGGAATACGAAGTACTTTGCTTTAAATCAACTTAAAGCTTAGCAGCAGTGGTAGATAAATCGATACGGCCGGCGAATCTTCGTTTCGAAAACCGCCATTTGAGATTTGTCGGCCCTTTGTCCTGCGGTATGCAGATAATTAATTCACACTTGAGTAACTTCCGGCACATGAAATCGACAACCACCGTGACCAGAAAGCACCCTGCTTTTTGGTGATTGGTTGAGGCACTATTTTTATCATTTTAACATAAGCTCTCAATGAAAAACTTTTGGGCTGAACTTGTACTTAAGTTTCACTTCAGTAAGCCACCGTTCGAGAGAGTTGTTAAATGGTTGCATGAAAGCGCTTTTAACTTCCGGGTCGAAAGTTCTTCTGTTGCGTTGCTTCGCTTTGCTGCATATTTTTTATCCAGTTCTTACCCTTGTTCAAATTCTTGATTAGGCTAAGGCAAAACAGTTGTAGAGTCAACTCTCCCTTATTGAAGATCTCCATAAGACGGACACCTGCTGTTAGTCCTGTCCTTGCCGTTTTTTCGGTCATTTTTATACTCTAACCAGCTAGGCTAGGTTTACACGGGACCGGACTGGAGCCGTTCCGAACTGGACCGGACCGGATCGGCCTCTGTTTACACGGAAGCGTTTGGCACCGATCCATGTGTTTACACAGGACGGTTCTGGAACCGGTCCGGAACGGTTCCATAACTTGACCTGCAAAATAGCAGGTCCAGTTTTGGTTCCATCCCGCACCGGTTCCAGAACGGCCCCGTGTAAACAGAAGGCCTATCCTATCCGTGTAATTAGAAGGCATATCCTATCCGAAAATCGGACCGAAACGTTCCGGACAGTAGCAGTGGTTGATAAATCGATTCGGCTGGCAAATCTTCTTTTCGAAAACTGAGATTTGTCGGCCCTTTGACATGCGGTGTGCAGATAATGTATTTCACACTTGCGTAACTTCCGGCACATGAAATCGACAACCGCCGTGACCAGATAGCACCCTGCGTTTTGGTATAGTATTGGTTGAGGCACCATATTATTGCTATATTAATATTAGCTCTAAATGAAAAACTTTTGGGCTGAACATGTAATTAAGTTTCACTTCAGGTAGCTACCGTTTGTGAAAGTTGCTAAATAGTTGCATGACAGCGCTTTTAACTCCCGGGTCTAAGGTTCTTCTGTTGCGTTGCTTCGCTTTATAGTTTTTTTTTTTGTTCTTACCTTTGTCCAAGTTCTTGATTAGGTCAAGGCAAAACAGGTGAAAGCAAAATCTAAGATGTTATCGTTGGATCCGTCTTCCGTGAATGTTAAAAAATAATTTTTTTATGACCATGTATATATTCTGTTGGGGTCCGGCGTAAACAAGGGAAGGTACCCCCCGCCAGAGCTTGCGGGGAGGGACAAGCGCCTCGCCGTCAGGGAACCCAAATGTACTAAATATCATAGTCATTATATAAATATTTTGTTTTTAAACCTGTTTTCCGGTGTGTTTTTGAGTTGATTTGGAAGCTATTAGGGGAAAACGGTTTAAGTTTCAAATATTATCCGCAGTCTATTCCTTCATAAATAAGACGGTTATAATTATAATACGACTCAAGTTTCCAAACAACAAGAGATATAAAGTAATAACTTTATAATCACCTTAATTCTCAATTCAATAGGCGAACTTTATTAGGAAGGAGTTGTCGAAGCTGGGGTATTCCCCAAAAACGGCTCTGTGCCGTCCAATGAGGTCGTGGTTTTGGGTTCCCGATCTAGAACGGGATTTTCAATATCAGACGATATCTAGAACGAGATATGGTATTTTGAACACACAAAAGTTCCAAAATATCAGCAGCCAAAACGGGGTGACTTGTTTCTAGAACGCGGTATCTTTTGAATGCAAGTTCTTTCTAACTGAATACCAGAGGCCCTTCCAATTACGCTGGTAAAAAGGGAATGTTATGCTTCTAACAATGCTTGTTTTTTGTCCGATATAATGCTCAACTGTAATTAATTATTTTTTTTTTTTAATAATGCTACTTTGGTATAAATGCTTTGTTGTACTTTGCAGAAATAAATACAAAATATGGCATCACGTCAGAAGTCCATCACAAACTTCTGATTACGTGTACTTTTCTTCACCTAGCTTAATCTAATGAAGTGAAAAGCACCCTTTCCTTAATTTTTACACCAATATACACCTTGGTGTAAACAGTCATAAATGTTCAGCGTTTTATAAATTGTTTACCGTGACTGGTATTACAACTGCATATACATGATATATGGTCCCTTTTTTCCCCACCCCTTCCCACCTTTCCTTCCCGCTTTTATTTCGCCCAATCCTCCACAGGAGAAAGAAGGAGAGCTTGTTTACAGGCTAGACTACACAGCGGAATATATATTTTTAACTAACATTCACGGGAGACGGATCCAACGACGCCATCTAAGGTTTTGTGTACAGCCAACTCTCTCTGAAATGGGTACCTTCGGGACCGGCTCCAACTCAGTTCGTCCGCCTAAAAGAGATCTCCGTCTTATAGGGATTTTAACGTCGTTTCAAATTTTCCACTGAAGAAGGGACAAGAATTTGAACAAGGGTAAGAACTGGATAAAAAATATGAAACAAAGCGAAGCAACGCAACAGAAGAACTTTCGACCCGGAAGTTAAAAGCGCTTTCATGCAACCATTTAACAACTCTCTCGAACGGTGGCTTACTGAAGTGAAACTTAAGTACAAGTTCAGCCCAAAAGTTTTTCATTGAGAGCTTATGTTAAAATGATAAAAATAGTGCCTCAACCAATCACCAAAAAGCAGGGTGCTTTCTGGTCACGGTGGTTGTCGATTTCATGTGCCGGAAGTTACTCAAGTGTGAATTAATTATCTGCATACCGCAGGACAAAGGGCCGACAAATCTCAAATGGCGGTTTTCGAAACGAAGATTCGCCGGCCGTATCGATTTATCTACCACTGCTGCTAAGCTTTAAGTTGATTTAAAGCAAAGTACTTCGTATTCCTGTTTACACTGATCAGTTAAGACTCAGGACTGTTTTCAAGAATGCATGGAAAATAACTGTCACTTCAAGACGTGGAAATCAGTTACAAATGGCGCGTCAAGAAAATTGGATAACAGCTTCGCCGAGGGCTTAGGTTTTGTCGTAAATGAGGAAAACAGGATTTACAATGTATCAGCGAACACCACGGTAAGCAAGTCTATGTTTTTATTTTACTCAGTTGAAGTTCACATGGGGAAAATTAACCTTTGCGTGGAATGTTTACATAATGTTGATAAGATCAACAATGTCACGGTCGGTTAAATTAACGAATTTTAAGCAACTTTGAGATCTGAAAGCATCGCACTAAATCATTTCCCTAGGAAATCCTTTTAGTATCGAAAGGAACAATCATTTATCTGTCTAATACCAAATTTTCGGCCATTTATTTCGCTTCGCTCATACTTAAATAAAGCGATAAGTTTGACCTATTTTGAATTAAATCAAAAGTGTGTCGAATAAACTTAATTATATTTTGTAAATAAAAGGACTTTAAGAGCAGAAATTGCTTTCGACGTACTAATTTGATGTTATTCTTCGATATTAAATAGGTATTTTTCTTCCAGAGTGCTTTATTTTTCGACGCGAAGCTAACAAACTCGGCATAAATTTTGAGCTCCGAAAGCGTCAATTTTGCTGGATTTTAGAATTATCGATTTTCTCGAAAACAAATCGATATTTAGCCAAACAAAGTATACTGTGATTTATTTCATATTAAGACCTACCCATGGTAAGAGTATGAGCGAAATCCATTTAAGGACTCTTACCGACATATGTTTGACCGTAGGAAACCTGTGCTCTTAATGGGTATTCGTCCGTTTATTTTCTTAGCACCATTATATTTTAGTATATAATCCTGAGCATCTATCTCTTAGCGGTACCTTGCCCATACTACAAATAGTGTATACCTTCCCCAAACATAGAATACGAAAATGAGCGAGGTTCTTTCAACAAAGTAGTGCCTTTTCTGCGGTCATTTTAATGTTGATCCCACCTGCTATGTTAATCGAGTTATACAACTGTCTTTAAATTGTAACTTTGAAATCTTTTTCTTTACCTCGCTTAACAGTTAAGGAAAAAGGACTACAAAATGTTACCCAAAATGTGTCTAATGATATACAAGTATGTTTATAATAACATAAAGATCATTATAGTAAATAATAAGGATGGCAAAATTTTAAGCTCGGTAATAAATAATGAAGATGAAGTATTTAACATGACACGAGCATGGGACAAAGAAAAATTTTGAGTCCCCGACGGGAATCGAACCCATGGCCTCACCGGTTGGGCGCTCTAACCAACTGAGCTACGAGAGACTTGTTGTGAGCTGGGTCATTTTACTAGGTTGATAAGTGACACGCGTCCTACATACTGCTAGGATCAGCAATGTTGAATTCATCAAGCTTGTAGTAAATAGTAAAGATGGTAAATGTTAAGCTCGGTAATAAATTATAAATAGTGGACGCGCCTTCCACTGATTAAACACACCATTAAGATTTGCCCACGAGCTTAGTGTGTTTGTACTTATGGGTCACGAATGTGAACGAACTTTTTTGTTGTTGTTTTGTTTGTTTGTTTTTGCTGTTGTTCCTGTTTTGTTTTTTATGCTCGAGATTAAACGTGTAATTTACAAGGTGCAACTGATGAAGCGTCTGTTATAAGAATACTGATTAAAGGGTCAATGTCATGAATTGCGCATGCACGATTTTTGTGTCTGGATGTTTCAATTTGTTTCACAGACAAATCTGTCAAATTGAGCAAGGGGTCATAACTGTAACATAAACAGAAAAAGGTGTTCCGTGTAAAATCCATGTTAAAAATATAAATTCGTGTATCGACTCTTTGCTTCTTACTGCGCAAGTTTGACGAAACGAGCGATTCGTAAGAGTCCCGTTGCAGGATCGATTTTGAGTTAAAAACAATAATGGGCCGGAAGTGAAACAACAAGTAGTTCGTCGAGGCATGCTAAGCATGCCCGTTTAACCGGAGTCCAATATTTTCCATCTTCCAATCATGACTTTCCAGGGAAGCTCGTTTCTCGACCGCTGGTCAGGGGGACGAAGAGTCGGAGTACGGCGCAAGTAGCAAAAATACAGTGAGAAATTATAGATGTCATAAGAGGAAAGTATTGCGGTCGTGCTTCGAGGTTTGACACTTAACCTTTGCGCTAGCTTTATGGCAAACACTCAGAGATCCGAAGCCGCTACTAAGATGATGTTTCGTGTTCTTGAGTTATTAAGTTCATCTTGACCTCCAAATCATTATTTGATTTACGCAGCTTTCCAATGGCGTATTGAACTTAAAAAAATCTGTTAAAATATACTGGAGGAAAAATTATTTGCATAAACCAGTTAGCACTATCCACTCTAAAGTTGTTTAGAGTCTTTGGAGCACGCTGCGACTCAAATCACGGCATGATTTTAGCCTTTTTAAAACATCCTGACATCAAAACTAATTTTGTTTTGAGAAATCCACATACTTTTTACTTTAGAGGAAGCAATTACGACTAGAACTCCTCACTAAAAAAGAGGAATGACGAAATTTTTTGCTGATGTGAAAATGCACTCTAACACATGCGCAGCTTACGACATTGTCCCTTTGAGGGGGTGGGGGTGAATCTTAACTAGAGATCGTTTCAAATGCCAAAGACGATATTTTTGGGGTAAGCGATTTTGGAGCGTTTATTAACGCTAAGTAGTGAATTTTTAAAATTACCGTTGCGCGTGTGTAACTGGTACTAGTTCCAAACCGCGCGCCAAAATTTTAAATCCCTGAAACTTTGAGGAAAGGAGGTAGAGACGAATCATAGATAACATTGCCTTATTTAAAATCCAATCAAAAGCGATTACTGAATTTATGCTGACGAAGGCAATTACCTAGAGAAAGACTATAAACTCGGTTGTTTATTAACTGGATTTTTTTAGAAATAGGCGAATAAACTCATTACGTAACACATTAAATATGAAAAATACCAAAATTACAGTCAGGAGTTGACATTAATACTCTTTATAAATTCTGACGCTGACTTATTTGAGCGTAAACAACGCTCATAATGTGCTCAAGACGTTTCGACCGAGAATCTTCGGTCTTCTTCGGTTGTTATCATGGCATAAAACGGCTTTTTAACGGTTTCACATTGTACGCGCGTGCGAGTGACTAATACAAATACACGCGAACGCTGCGCGAGACTATGAACATTATGTAAGTGACTTATATACATCAGGGATGTCTATGTGTTCATTTCCCGCATTCTGGTCCCTCTGCGAATGCCACGCTTCTAGGAAAAGCCTCTTGTGGTAATCGCCTGACTTGTCCACCACCGCTGCATGATTGAAATCCATATTATGGCCAAACGTGTTCGCGTGTTGCGCGATCTTAGAGTTTTTGTCGCAAACACGGACTGTTCTTTGATGTTCTTTAATTCGAGTAGCTAACGCTCTGTCCGTTTGTCCATAATAGGTAAAATTGCAGTCAAAGCAGTTAACTCTGTAAACTACACATCTAGACTGGAATGCTGTGAGTTTGTCCTTCGGTCTGGGGAAGCGTGTGCGTAACGTGTTAAGTGGTTTAAAGCCAACTTTGACTCCGTTGTTGCGTAGAACTTTTGAGATTCTTTCAGTTACGCCTTTCACGTAGGGTAGAACAACAAACGATTTTGCGGCATCATTTGGAGTGTCGCTGCTGTCTGAGACACGACGATTAGCTTTGCGATGAGAATCACAACTCTTGATAAACCGCAATGGATAGTTATTGTTCATCAAAACTTTAACCACATGCTCCTTTTCTTTGCGTTTCCCTGCGCTTGTTGATGGGATATTTTTCGCTCTCTCAAGGAGTGTATTCACCACTGATCTCTTGTGTTGAGTTGGGTGATGCGAGTTGAAATCTAGATATTTGTCAGTGTGCGTTGGCTTTCGGTAGACGTTAACCTGTATGCGCCCGTTCACTCTAGTTGTTGCGGTGTCTAAAAATGAAAGGCCGTCGTCACCTTCGACCTCACTAGTAAATTGTATGTGCGGGTTAATTGAGTTGAGGTGGTCATGAAACTCTTGCACATACTCCTTTTTAGGCATACGTGGCTATCATCGACATACCTGTACCACCATCGTGGAGGATGCGGGGCTGATGAAATCGCTCGGTCTTCTACAAACTCCATCACGATGGTGGTACAGGTATGTCGATGATAGCCACGTATGCTTAAAAAAGGAGTATGTGCAAGAGTTTCATGACCACCTCAACTCAATTAACCCGCACATACAATTTACTAGTGAGGTCGAAGGTGACGACGGCCTTTCATTTTTAGACACCGCAACTGTTTCAATATGCGCTCTAGATAGGTACGCACACCAGTATGTGGCTAAAGAGACTGACTTTAATAAAACAAACATCCGACTATTAACATGTTAATCAAATATTCTAATCACGATATTCTAATCAGCTACATCTTGTAACATCCTTCCCTTTATGAAAGAAAGAGAAACAAAGAGTGTAAGAGTCTTATCTTGTGCTGCGGATCAATCAGCAGTCTAACATTGATATCTAAGAATCACGAAGCTTAGCGATAAGTAGCTCGCATAATAGTCTCAGTCCATATTGCTCATTGGTTCTTGATCAAGAATGGATTTTTAAAGCAATTAAAAAAAAATCAAACAACTATTGTGATCATCGCAAATTGTCAGTCCGGTCTATGAATTTGTCAGTCCGATTTAGTTATTTGCAGACATAGTCCTTGAGGTAACTGGGAGGTCTCCTTTCTCGCTGAGGTCTTACAGGCGCTGGTGGTCGCCTCGGGGAAGTGCTTGTTGCAGCCGCTGCTGGTACCAATGGGGTAGTACTTTCCTCAACTGTTAGAGGTGGGCTGCTTGTATTGGCTGGTGTCGCTTGTTCTGCTGCTGACCTCTCTCCCTTGGCTATGTCTCTATCGCTGTCAGCTGTCACATGCTCTGCTTTCTCCTGTGTCTTCTTGAGGTGTCCTCTGTTTCTCCGGTAAACACCTCCTTCAGGTGTCTCCACGGTGTACGATCTCTCGTCTAGGCGGGCTGTGACAACTGCCTTCTTCCAAATCTTGTCGCCCAAACGAAATGGCTTCATTCGGACAACATCGCCTTTAGCTAGCTCTTGACGGTCTTTGGCACCACGGTTATAATACTTGGCCTGCTGTTCTTGTTTCTTTTCCAGTTTGCGCTTTTCCTTTTCTGGATACGTCACTCTAGGCTGGAGTAACGCTCTTGCCGTTGGTAATAGGGTCTTTGTTCGCCGATTCATCAATCTTTGCGCTGGGCTAGAATCCATTCCTTGCGTCGGCGTATTTCGGTAGTCAAGGATTGCCATGTATGGGTCTCGTCCACTGCTAAGGGCTTTGCGTAGAAGATTCTTCGCCGTCTTGACTGCGGATTCTACTTTACCATTGGCCTTGCTGTTGCCAGGGCTGCTGGGGGTATGTTCAAAGTCCCATGTGTTGGCGAACTTGCGGAATACTTCAGAGTCAAACTGTGGCCCATTGTCGCTGACTACCTGGTCAGGGCATCCGTATCTTGCAAAGTGGCTCTTCAGTTTTAGAACTACGGTGCTCGCCAGGGTGTTGTTAAGCTTGTCGATTTCCCAGTAATTGCTGAAGTAATCGACTGTGATGAGGAAGTCCTTGTTGTCAAATGTGAAAAGGTCTACTCCAATCCTTTCCCACGGTCTAGACGGTGACTCTACTGACATTAAGGTTTCCTTTGGTTGAGACTTCTCGTACTTTCTGCACGTCTCACATGCTGCTATCATCTCTTTAATTTCGGCATTCATGTTTGGCCAGAAGATACATTCTCGTGCTCTTCTTAGGCAGGACTCGGCACCCATATGTGACGAGTGAATCCTCTGCTTCATATCTCCACGTAGGGTCTTCGGGATGACGACTCTCTCGCTTCTAAATATGAGTCCATCTTGCACTGCGAGTTCATCTCGAATACTGTAATAGGGCGTCACTTGTGCTGGTGCCTCGTGTCTCTCAGACGGCCAACCTTGCAGGATTACGGACTTGAGGATTTGCAGTGTCTCATCCTTCTCCGTCTCTTTCCGAATCTCCTGTAGCCGTTGATCTGAGATTGGGAGGAAACTGGCCATATTGACATGCTCAAAGCTTGCTCCCGTCGGGTGTTCTGTATTTGGCAGATAGGCTCGGGATAGAAAGTCTGCAATGTGCATGTTCTTCCCTTTCTCATATTGAACATCTAGGTCGTATTTTTGGAGCCTCATGATCATTCCTTGGAGACGTTTTGGTGCGCATGCGAGAGGTTTCTTTAGGATTGCCTCGAGAGGTTTGTGGTCACTGTAGACCGTCACGTGTCTTCCATAGGTGAACTGGTTGAACTTTTCCAGCGCGTAGACGATGGCTAGCATCTCTTTCTCTATCTGGGCGTATCTTGTCTCAGTTTCTGTGAGAGCTCGACTTGCGTACGCCACTGGCTTTTGATTCTGGAGCAGGGCTGCACCTAGCCCCTTTTGACTTGCGTCGCACTGGATGGCTAGGTCGCTGGACGGGTCATAGTAGCTTAGTACGGGTGCTTCAGTGACCAGCCGCTTTACTTCTTGAAGCGCATCTTCTTGCTCTTCTGTCCAGTTCCACTTTACGTCTTTGCGAGTCAGTCGGCGGATTGGTTCCATGCTGTCTGCGAGTTTTGGCAGAAACTTTGCCAGGTAATTGACAAAGCCGTTTAGCCGCTGTACTCCTTCCACATCAGTAGGTCTTGGCATTTCCATTATAGCCTTGGCCTTTTCAGGATCAATCTTGATGCCTTCATTAGAGAGAACATGACCCATGAAGGTAACGCTCTGTCGACGTAACTTCAGCTTGTCAGGGTTGAGAGCTATGCCTCGTGACTGGCATCTCTCTAGAAGCTTGAGTAGCTTTTGGTCATGGTCTGCATTGGCTTCGTCTTCTGTGTTACCGACACCATATATCAGGATGTCATCAGTTATGTCCAGAACACCGTCCAAGCCTTCCAATGCCTGGTTTACTCTTTTCTGGAATATCTCCGAGGACACGGAGAGTCCAAATGGAAGCCTGCACCACCGGTATCTGCCATAGGGTGTTGCGAAGGTAGTAAGAAGACTAGATTCTTCGTCAAGAGTGCAATGCCAGTAGCCCGAACGTAGGTCCACGGTCGAGAATATTTTGGCCTTTGCCAGCTCAGGCAAGATATCGTCAAGGATTGGAAGCTGGTAACGCTCTCTCTTGAGGGCTGCATTTAGCGGTCTGGGGTCTATGCACACTCTTAGTGCTCCTGTTTTCTTCGTTGCCACGACTACACTACTGACCCATGGAGTGGGCTTGTCCACTGGGACGACCACTCCTAGACTTTGGAGCCTCTCTAACTCTTGTTTGAATTTCTCTTTTAGTGCTGTGGGAATCCGTCGAGTTGGGGTCACGACAGGTTGCACGTTAGCATCGACTTCTAGCTTCACCGTTCCCGGAAAGCATCCGAGTTGGCTCTTGAAGACATCTGGGTATTGCGTGACTACTCGCTGAGCTGTCAGTAACTGATGCACCACTGCTTTATTCCGCTTGGGCGCTGGTACCGACTTGAAATTCCCCCAGTGTACGGTAATCAACTTCATGTGTTGTGCAGCTCTTGCACCGATCAGGGGAGTTAAGTTTTCCGACACCACGACGAACTCTACGGAGTACTTCTTGTGGTTCTCGGGGTTCGTGACAACGATTCTTGCTGTGCCTAATGGCGTGACTTCCGTTTTATTCCACATTATGAGAGTTTTTGAAGTGGGTGTTAAGTGTCGCTTGTCAACGAGGCTTTTCGGCAATATATTTATAGATGAGCCGCAATCTACTTGAAATTTAACAGGCGTGTCATCGATATGCATTTGGGAGTAGATCTCCTTGGCGAAACTGTTCTTATCTGATGATGGTTTGACAGAACAAACAGCGGCACCTTCCACTTCTATGCTAGTTATGTAGTCGACATCTTCGTCTTGGTCTGTTGACGATGAGGGACGATCTGTCGAGAAGATCTGATTAACGCGCTTTGGAGGTTTCTTGCATTTGTTTGCAAAGTGATTTCTTCCCCCACACTGACGGCATTTATGTCCCCAGGCAGGACATTTTCCTTTTTGAAACGGGTGAACTCCACCACAGAAGAGACAAGATTTTCTGGGTTTGTTGCTCTTGTCATTCTTATCATATTTGCCGTTTCCTCGTTTGTAACGGGGAGGACGCGTCTTTTCTTGTTTTTCGTCTATTCGGTGCACATCTTCCGGTGCTTTGTCGCCTGAGATGGCTTTCATTTGCGAAGCGGTCGTTTCGGTGCTCCTGCAGATATCGATGCACTTATTTAACGTGAGTTTCCGTTCCTGTAGGAGTCGTTTTCTTGTTTGGGGGTTAAAGATTCCCAACACGATCCTGTCACGGATAAGGGAGTCACGCAGACATTCGCAGAAGTTGCACGTCTGTGCGAGCGTGCGAAGTGTAGCCACATATGCATCGATTGTTTCTTCTGGCGATTGGTTCCTACTGTTGAAGACATAGCGCTCGTATGTTTCATTCGTCTCGCCAATCGTGAATTCGTCAAATTTCTTGATAATGGTTGCCAACTGCTCTCTTTGTTGGGCGTTGTCAAACGACATACCATTAAAGATTTTGAGAGCTTCGGGACCTATGCAGTGGAGAAATAGAGCGACTTTATAGGCTTCTGACTGTTGATGAATATTTGTAATTACAGCGTAATTGCTCCATTGCTGTTTGAAGCTCTTCCAATTGTCAGCTATGTTCTCTTTAACATCCAGATGGCCTGGGGGGTGAATTCCTTGTATAGGGAACATCGCTTGTGCGGAACTTGCCGCGGTAGTGGTCGTCGTCGTTAACTGCACAGGCGCTGTTGACGTTGTTGTCGTTGTTGACAAAGTTGACGTTGTTGCGGTTGTTGTGGACGTGGTTTCTTCTGAATCACTCATGCTTGTATCCACTACGCTGCCACCATGTTTCAATATGCGCTCTAGATAGGTACGCACACCAGTATGTGGCTAAAGAGACTGACTTTAATAAAACAAACATCCGACTATTAACATGTTAATCAAATATTCTAATCACGATATTCTAATCAGCTGCATCTTG
>NW_027558151.1:0-12987 GCF_052425735.1 Oculina patagonica
AGTATATTGCTGGTTTTCACTGTCACGCAATCAAAAAATAAATTCGAAACCATTCAACTACAGAAGCTATGAATTTCAAATATTATAGATGATAAATAGATAAACAATTTCTCCAAGTTTCAGGTCTGTGCGGTGTACGGTTCGCGAGTTATTTTCCGAACCTTTCCACGCAAATTTATAAAGCTTAGTATGGAGCTGCCATCACTGTGTCCTGCTGAGGGACACAGTAATGGCCGCCGTGATGTCAGAGAAACCATCTGGAACTATCAATTCTGTTTACAACAGCGCCCATCCTTGGCTTAAGAGCTAGTACACTTTCACATAAACACCACTTATTATATCTGAAATGTCCATATTGCACAAAATGGAAGGGAAAGGCCTTTTTTCAAACAAAACAGCTTTGTCACGGCACTCAGCTTGATGTCACATACGACGGAGAACTCGAATATTCAAAATGCTCTGTTTTAAAAACGAATGACACTATCGATCTGGAAATTTGCAAAAATATATATTTTTAGTTTATCTTTCGCCTAATGACAACGAAAATTTAGCAGGCCTAGTGAATTTTGATTTCAGAATTTTATGACGTAACATGAAAACCAAGAATACTTTTCGTTGTTGTTTGCTTTGCTAGGACTAACAGAATAGTTCTGAGCGAGAGATTCTTTCTACAGCAGCAAATTATACACAACAACACAACAACAATTAAAATCGATGAAATGTTTAATTTTAAAAATACAAATATCGCAAAGAATACTGAGTTATGAACTGAAATATACCAGTACTTACTAAAGCAAAATGGTAGCGGATACTGTATACAGCTATGTGGAGGGGGACAGGGGGGCGGGAGCCCGGGAGAAAAGGGGCGGGAAGCGGGAGGAGAGAGGGCGGGAAGCGGGATTCCTAAGGTGGCGGGAACCGGGAGAAAACAAGTGAAATTTCGTAAGATTTCAATATATTTCGCAATAGACATGGAACAAACAGGAGAGAACAGCTACGGAAAGGGGCGGGAGGCGAGAGCAGAAGGTACGGGACGCGGGAGTAAAAGGTACGGGAGGCGGGAGGTTTAGACGCCCCTGTCCCCCCCCCAGCTATAGTACATCTCCACTAAACTGTGAAGGCAAAAAAATCGCACGCTCAACACGAGTACTTTTCTTGTCCATACCGACACTTGCACTGAACGAATTCGTCAAATGGGCGATTCCAGAAAATATCTGTACCATACCACGGACGGCTTCCATATTTTAGCCCCCCTTGCCTTCGGAAGTTCCAAAATGCGTTATCCCCCCTGATGCCCTCGGAATTCCATAATCATTAACCCCCCCTCCCGTTCAGATTTTTCATTTTTTAGTCAAGCTCTTTAGAATTCCCGTCAGGGTTCGCAAATAAGCCCAATGTGGCGTATTTTACATCAAATTATTTCAAATGACTCGATCTGTACATAGAGACAGTCATTATGACTCAAGAAATTCTGGGATGAAAATGTAAAAAAATAAGACTTTTCTCCTTACCCTTGTTCAACAGATACAACCTACATTAATTTTACATTGCCCCCAACTGGTACAGAACATTAAAATAAGAATATCGTGTGATGCACGTGTCTAAACTCGGAAGATAATACGATCGAGTGCACTGACATATCCGTCATCTTGGATTTGAGCCTTCACGGTCAGCAGTTGCTCCCAACCCACGTGCTTCAAAATGGCGTCTCGAAGCGTAGCAAAAGAGTTGCTCCCCGGGGGGGTACTCCCATAAATTTCGGCTAGGGGTGTGCCGCCAAGGTTCTTAAACCCTGACCCTATTTAAGGATTAAGAAAGCGAAAATTGATACCCTTTTTAAGGCCCAAAACCGAAAAATGACACCCTATTTAAGGGGAGGAGAAACGTTCTGTGACGACCCAAATAACGGCTAACCGCGCACGGCAAGACACAAATCTTTAGAAAATCGCTTTTCTAATACCTGAACTGAAAATTCAGTTTTCAGATATCTTTTTCTCGTTTAGCTGGGCGTTTAATTTAGCTAATAGAATTTAGGTACCCTATCTAAGGATCACAGCGGGAACACATTGCCAAAAGGAGCAAAATTGATACCCTATTTAAGGACCGAGAACCTCAAAAACCATACCCTATCGGGCGGCACATACCTATATAGGCCACATATGGGAGTTCCCCCCGGGAGTTGCTCACTACACTGGACTAAATATTTGTGGATCCGCTTGGACAAGAAAACAAAAAGCGAATGAAGAAGTTCATCATTGATGTAGAACCCACATTTTAGCGATTTTCTTTTGTAAATGAACGCAAACACATGCCTGATCAATCGATACTTGTCTTGTATCCTGCTTCCGCTACGTGGTCGTCAGTTCGTGCTGTATTTGCGACTTGGTAGTCCACAAAATAAGCATTTTCAAGGAACACACTCTTGTTTTCTCCTCTGGAAATCCAAGACCTGGAACTCCCCCATGCCTTTGGAATTTCCAATCGTAAGTATCCCCCCATGCCTTCGGAATTCCAGTTCAATGAACCCCCCTTGCCCTCGGATTTCCAAAAAGCCGTCCGTGGTATCACTATAAACTCAAAACCCATGAAAATCCCATTAATTTATTCATGGTAAATTCATGACATATTCAAAGCTTTTTCATGGGATTTTTCATGGCTTTTTTCATGGGGTTTTTGCCATGAAAAAGGCATTAAAAAGGCATGAAAATCCTGTGAATATTTCCATATTCATGGCCCATGAAATCCCTCACATTACATGAAAGTCCTTTAAATACTCCTGAAAAAGCCATGAAAGTTCACTGAAGCAAGATACAGAATTTCATGGGTTTTTTATAGACAATGAAAATAAAGCCTGGGTTTTTCATGGTGTTGACTTTAATGGGCTTTTAATGGGTTCAAAAGTTTCATGGCCCATGAATATCCTTTGAATATGGAAATATTCATTGACCATGAAAATTTCTGATGGTTTTCATGGTGTTTTCATGATCAGACACCATCTGGTTCTCTAAAGTTTTCATGGGGTAGGTAAAGGCCCAGAAGCACCATGAAAATGCCTTTAAAACAAATTTCACTTTTTTCATGGGTAAATCAAGCACACAAATACATGTAACATCAATTTGCCATTAAACTTCCATAAATTATGAATCCTATAAAATGGAACTAAAATAGATACGAGAATGCCCTGTGCTACACAAAAAATATTATGAAGATCAAGAAACAAGCAACAATACAAAACTGCACCAAAATACAATGAATGAGTCACAAGCCATGCACAGACAGCTTTATGGTTAATTAACAGCTAATATATAGATTGGTGACTGATACCAAAAGATCAAGCCCACATAAGATTTAAGACGAACAGAAACAATTTTGATTATTTATTTCACTTTTCTCACTAAATTTGCAGGATTTCTCATGTGACAAACATGTGTAGTGACTGCCATTGAAAGCCCTCAAATTTACAGTTGTTCAAGTTTCAAAGACTACATTTTCCTGCTAGATGTACATCCCACTTATGATTAAAAAGTCTCAAAGTACCGATCATCAGTCATGTTTGTGAATTGTTTTTCACTTAGCTTTTTAAAAATCATGACATTGCTCTGTTGGTGAATGTCTTCATCGAGCTTTTCTGCTGCAATACCTACAAAAGCACAAAGCAACATTCGATTAAAATCAGATCTTCTCTGGGCGTGGAATACACACTTTAAAAGCACAATTATTCATAACAGAAACATACTTTGAGATCGATTTCTATCACAAGTTTAGGTGCTATCTTTTAAATAAGTTTCTAAAACAACTTTAAGCTTCAGCTCAAGCTTATTTGTGAATAATTGCAGGAACAAAGCATACATTTATGCATGTATGCAGATCAACATCACACTGACTGCTGATTAATTCCGAGGGGATTGTTACAAAAACCTTTATCTAAACTATTACTTTTAAAAACCACACGATTCTTTCTACTCACATTCTCTTTTAGAGGTGAAAAATCTTGATTTTGTTGCTTTTAGAATCATTTCAAGAGGTATAGTTCTTCGGTTCTCAGTTCTTTCAACTGCCTTCGACCGTTGAAATCGCGCGCCTAAAAAGAGCCTTGCATCATGGGATAGATTAACTGGTTCTCAGAGCCTTCTCGTCCAAATCCAAGATGGCGGTGCGTGTAGCCAAATTTCACAAACACACTCGGCTTTTTACGCCATTTAATGGCGTTCTGTTGTCTGGAAAGTAGCCAGGAAACGTTTAAAGAAGCATATGATGGTTCCAAGCAATGTTACTAACGGATTTGGGACATTATTGACTTTCATTGAGAGAAAGACGAAGTATAGTCAAGTTGGAACTTGAGGAGTTCGAACGCTCCCGAACACTGTGGAGTGTGCTCCATGAAACTTATGTGGGATTCCATTGCAATATCTTTTCGCTCAACCTTGAGCATTCCAAACGGTAAACTGACTGCTTTGGAAATTATTTTGTGTGCATATGGTATATCAGCAATAACAACGATGCGAGTTTCCCGCATGGTGGATTTTCAAGATCAAACTAAAAATTAATTAAGCGTACGTGCGATGCATATGTACATGTTGCTGTTTGAACATTGTTGATGGGAATGTAAGTATTTATAAATTAAGACCAGTAGAGTGTTAAGTGAAAGTTGTATTACACAATGAAACAGTTATGGTACCTTGAGGTTCTTGAATTTGTGCACTGTTCATAATTGTGCCTGAATTCAGTTTTGACCAGGTGTACAGGTACACAAGAGCTGACACAAAAGGCCAAACAAAAAACAACAGCTAAACAATGACTCCCAAACAAGAACAATACAATGGTTATTCCCTTGTGCACTGGTACAAAAGGACATAGCCCAAAATTCTTTCCTGTTGATCTAAAAGTTTTAAACATCAACCAATGCACATATAAAACATTTATAACCGATACCGCTACCAAAGGAATACATGTATGCTTCATGACATTGCATTTTTTGATATGTGAGAATCTGATGTTTAATAATGAACCATTAAAATTCTATTCTTGATATTTATGATGAATATTCTTTAATTTCTAAGTTAGCAAACACTATTTTAATGGTAAATTAATGGCCATGAAACCATGTGATCATGGCTTATGAAACATTTTCATTTTAATAAGATCATAACAACACGAATGGCTAGGACAATAGTACAGGCTTGTGCTAATATTACTGCAAAGTGTAGTTTATAGCTTCTGATCACTAGTTTGAATCCAGAGATGGGATACCCAGATCCAGGCATTCACCCTTCTTGCGAGTACTTTGTGTACATTGAACTTTTCAAAGGAAGGTTAGTTCAGTCAAAGCCAATGTTAACTTTCTTTTTCTTTTGTCGATATTAGTGTCTCATTTATAATCCCAGGGGGGTACTCGAAGTATACATGACGGGGGCGTCCAACGAATTTTTTTGGGTTGAAAATTTATACGCTCGGTATTTTTTTGGGTCAAGAGATCTGTCACGTACTTTTTAGGTCTTAGTGTATTTTTTTGGGTCTTATCTCCGAGCAAACTTTTCGTTTCAGGTTTTCGTTGCGATCAGTGGATCAGAAAAATATTCATTTGAACTTTTTTTCAGCGACGTGCATTAGAAAGTTCTGCTTAATTGAATAAATCAGTATTGAGGTATTTAAGTCTTGAATTTTTTTGGTTTGGAAATTTTGATGCCAGGTATTTTTTTGGGGTCTAAAATTTTAGGCTTGTGTATTTTTTGGGGGTTTGCAATATGAAGTTCCGTCGGACCCCTCCGACATTTATACTTCGAGCACCCTCCCCTGGGTTTAAAATATTGTAGAAATTTAAAAGTATTTCCTGCTTAATTAAAATATAATTTAGTTAGCAATATTATCAAGTACACATAATTGTATATAAATTACATTGTTTTTGTTAAAAATTTTAACCTGTTCATTAATGAGGCAGATGTCACACAATTCTAGGCAACTTTGGCATTGACCAACTGTTCGTAGAATTGACTAACATACCACAATAAGGGGTTTAAACTGTAAAAGAACGTACAAAAAAGCAAAAAGGGGCATGGATGAGCAAAATTCAAGAAGATTTAAACAGATTGTGGGTTAATTTGAAAAATGTCAGCGTGACCTTTTTCATGTTTATCTCAATTTGAATGAAAGTTTCATTTTCAATATACTGTATGCCAGAAATTCATTTATTCACACCAATTTCCTCTGCCAATTTAATTAAAGAAAATGAATAGAATTAACTGTAATACAGTGGCCTAGCCACTTTAAAACTCAACTATTGTCATTCATCTTGAATGTTCTTTAATTTTTAAGTAGGACAACATTAATTTAATGAAAAATTCATAAACCATGAATTTTTTAATGGTTAATTCATGACCATAAAATTCTATGATCCAAAAGTTTACTTTCATGAGTCATGAAAATGTTTTTCATGAGCCATGAAATTGTAGAGTTTGAAAACTCTTCAATTTCATGGCTCATGAAAACATTTTTCATGAGTCATGAAATTGAACCTTCAATAAATGTTTTTTTTTTCATGGGTGATGAAAAATTGTGAAAATGGATTTCATGGCATGTTTTCATGGTGCATTGCTATTCGACATGATTTTCAAGGGAAATTCATGACCCATGAAAGTGCCAATTTTAACTTTCATGGGTCATGAAAAATATTTGCCATTTTTTCATAGGAATTTCATGGCCACAGATATGGCCATGAAAATCATTTTTGCGTCTTTCATGGGCCATGAAATCAATTTCATGACCTTTTCAAGGGATTTTAATGGCATTTTAATGGAATGGTGAGTTCGCCCAATTCAGGATAAGACTTTTTAAGCTTATGAGCGACAAACGCGACAATTGTTCGACTACAATTAAATTCAAAGGATGCAGTTTTCATTGGAACTCTTAAAATGCTGAGAAAGTCGTCGAAAAAGGACAGAGAAGCGAATAAAATCTGACGTACTACCACTAACGGTAAAACCTCCTGACTCGCGTAGTCAAATTTCACTCTACGGCTGGACGTGACTGACTGACATGCGCAGTATGTTATATTTGGTGAAAATTACTTCCTGCAGCCGTAGTAGCACCTCGCCGTAGCGTATCTTAAACTGCCTATTAATGCACCAAATTAAAGTGTTATATGTTTATTGTGACGTCAGTGCATGCATCAGGGAATAAGACTGCTAGGCACTTACTGTTCTATTGAAACTGGAATTAAACTCCATCTGTGCGGGCCAACTGCAAAAGCATAGAAATCTAGAAAACAGCATCTAAAAATGTGCCCAGAATAACTCAAGAAATGACTAGCTTCTTCTGATCCTTTGTTTATTGTTGCCTTATTAGAAACTCTTCCATTGGTTCACAATTACTGGTACTTTTATCCATTTCAAAGTAGGATGTTACATCGACATATTAGTCTTGTTGCATTAAATTAATTTAAGGTTACTGTAGACCATCAGGGGTGTCTTCCGAAAAATCGTTCATACGCGCGTTTCTTTTTACAAAACCTTAGAAAAGTATACCGTAAACACCCACGGATAAGCCGCACCCGCAGATAAGCCGCACCCTGAGTTTAACAACTCAAATGTTGGAAAAAAGTTTTTTGAAAGTAAATCAAAGAAAATCCAAAGTCGAGTCTTTAGGAAGTCTTCTTCATCGAACGTAAACTCAATGAACATTGAAACAGAAAATACTTCAGTCTTACCCACAATTTGAGCTCTTTAATATAATGAAAACCAACTTTGACATATTATGGGTGGCCTTTTTCTGGCATTTGTTGACAGGTATTTCTTCATTCAACATTGTTTTTCCATAGATTTTTGTGTGACAACAACAAGAACTTGCGTTAGTAAACTAGCTTAGTAACCAGGCATTTGATTCGACGTGAAATATGGGACTAGGGCGAGAACGTAAAGCAAAACAAGATGGCGATGGAGGCGTTCGGGTTTCGTGGCTATCGTAAAGTATCAATATTACTGTTAAAGTTATAGGCCATTGTCGACACTGCAAACAGTAAAGGAGCTGTCAAACTTGCAAAAGTACAGACCGGTACTCTCTTGTAGTTTTATGTTATATTAATTTACATAATTTTCCATAAACTAGTGTCAGTTCACGAAAATTTACGGCACCTTTTCCTAATGTTCCCGCAGATAAGCCGCACCCCCGGTTTCGAGCGAAAATTTTTGGAAAAAAGGTGCGGCTTATCTGCGGGTTTTTACGGTATATCACTGTAAAGCTAATAGAATGTAGAATCTAAAGAAACAATTATTTTAAAGATTTAGTCTAATGGTAAGCTTGCACAAGCCTGAAACCGCAACACTGACAATGTTTGCTAAATTGAATTACCTGCTTTCGTGTTCGCACATACGACCAAACAAACTGGACAGTGTCAATCAGCAGGTAATGGACTACAAAAGTGTGTGAGGCTTGTTGAATATTCTTATTGGTTGCTGAGAAAATCTATTGTAAACTCGGCGATTAGAATATTTGCTGATCTTCGTCACCTAAGAAGGCGTAAAATGCGAAATATTTGAAATATTAAAAACGCCTCACACACTTTGGCGCGTTAATAACCAAGGAACATTTTGGCAAAGTTTCGTTAAAATCCGTCAAATCTACATACCCTATTCGCTTGAAGCAGTGGAATCTTTGCAAAAATAAAACCCAAGTTTTTTGCTCCTAAAGATTTGCAAGCTTATCACACCTCATCAAAGTGTTTGTCAACGCGGTCATGCCGCCGACCAATTGAAACACAAGTTTGCGTCCCAGAGACTCCTCACCAAAATAGTTCATTGAAATTCACTAAATCAAATCATGGTTGAATGATTTGAACGTGGCTCCGAACCGCAAATTTGGCCCGAATATTTGGAGTACTAGCAGCTCGATAGGTGGAAAGTAAGGACAACCAGAATGGATTCCAACATGGGAAAACAAAAGGAAAATGAAGCGCTAGCAAACGGGAAAGAACGGGAAACCAGCGGCGAAAATAGCAGCCAAAATCAGCTGACCGGCGATCCCAAACAAAGTGCTGTAGCGGGGATGAATTTGTTCGGGAAAGCTTTCCCTTGAGTGTTATTGTTTGATTTGTTCTTGAGCTCTAACTGGACATCAATTTGCTTCTGGCTTTCTTCTAATCTCCCTCTTTCATTTTCGTTTTCTTTAACGCGGTTTTCTTACGAAATTTCGTCCAAGTTGTGTTCTCTCTTTTCGACGAACTCATATCATTTTTTTTTACAGACTTGTGCATGAAAATTCACTGATCCTTGTTGCCTAACCCATGCTAAACAGCACAGCTCTTTCGATGCTAATTAAACATTCAAATCTGCGTAACTCGAGTCGCCGGATGAAGTTTTCCACGAAGAATTTACGGAGCGCTCACCATGTGTAATAAGGATCATAACACCTTTTGCTATTTATTATTTTTTCTAAAAAGAAGTTTTCCCTCGATATCTTGCGATTTTTTTAACAATTTTACATTTCTATTTTCACCAAACTATAAATCAGTGTTTTAAGTTTAGAATGAGCAAAGAAAATTTTTTTTGCAAAATTTGGCCTCTGAAGGTCTACAGTAACCTTAATGGAGCTGGGAAGTATTTCTGTGCAAGTCTTTGTGTTTGGTTGTGGGAGGCGCAGTGGCCTAATGGTTAGCATGCCGGACTCTAGAGCGGGAGTACCTGACTCTCCACCCAGGTGTATAAATGGGTACCGGCGAAATAATGCTGGGGGGGGGGGGTACCCTGCGATGGACTAGCATCTCATCTAAGGGGGAGCAGAAATACTTCTAGCTGCTTAATGCTAAGGAAACCGGGATAGGCCCCGGCAGTAGGTGCCACTTTGGCTCGAAACTGCCTCTTTGTTTGGTAAGTTCCTTTGCAGCTGTTGTTTGGTTTGAAATATTAATGTAGGAACTCACAAGGAAAACATTTCTCCTTTGTTAATATGTGATTAAGCACTTGTTTCCATGGAGAATGGAAATGTCGTACTACAGACCAGTGTGAACTATCAAAGTCAAGAAGTTGTACAGTTGCTGTAGATACCCTAGGTAGAACACTCCAGTCAGATTGCCCAAAAGGCTTTTGGTGCAAAGTTCAGATACCGGGTATTCCAGAGGCTGGCATTCCAGAGGTAGCCGTGTGCACGCCTGGACATCCAACAAGTATGTTGACATTTTGGTACTTAGTGGGTGCCAAGTTTATGCTAGCTTTATAACTTCCATTGTAATCTGTGTGTTAATTTATACAGTTGAACCCCTCTTAACTGACATCTTTTTAGTGCTATTCACCTGATCCGTCATGCAAACCCTTCCTCTGTAATACAGATGCTCCATAGTATGGACACTGTACTCTTCCCTGTCCCTTTGCTGTCCATTTTAGATTAAGACGTTTGACTCTATTTACTGTTAAGTACATTCTTGCTAGGGGTTACCGGTTGTCCATTGGTATTTGGCAAACCTCTTGTCCATAGGGGAAGTCCATGTGGGGAGGTAGAGCGGGGTGAGGGATGGAGGGGTCACTTCTTTTTAAACTTCTAGAATTGAAG
Organism: Oculina patagonica; assembly: GCF_052425735.1. Lineage (NCBI taxonomy): Eukaryota > Metazoa > Cnidaria > Anthozoa > Scleractinia > Oculinidae > Oculina > Oculina patagonica. Next base: position 10,537 of record NW_027558151.1, read on the forward strand.
GGTTTGTTTGCACACGAGGATGCATTGTTAACAGACCAGTAAAACCTTTCAGCAATGCATGTGTTGAGTTTGCAGTCTAAAGATTGTCATAAAACTCTGTGAACTTAAATCAAGGGAACAATATTATTGCAAATTAAAGTGTATTGTTCAATACTCTGTCTAATTGTCAGTACCTTGCTTTTTAGACATTGAAGCAGCTTCAACAGTGTCACCACCAACTTCACAATTGCAAGGTGATGTTGCCTTTGTTGCTAGTGTATTTCTTGGTTAGAGGATATGAACGTTGATTGTTATTATTATTTATTACCGGTATAATAGTTAAATGTAATTTGATACAAGAAATATAAATGATAAGAATCAACGTTTCGGTGCATCTTGCGCCATTATCAATGTTACATTAGTGATAAAAAGCGGCTGTGAAAAGGCTAAGTTGAAAGGGAATTTGCATAAACAGTGCTAAGATAATTACATGAATACTTTAGCATGAAGAGAATTGGACTGTACATTCAGTGTTCAGGTTGTTCAAGATCTCAAACCGGCACTGATCGGCTTGGCGTTGTTGAATTTGTAGTAGCTTTCTCAGCGTTTTTTTTTTCTCGATTTGTTGGCGTTAACTGTTGCTGTTTTAGATTCTCGAAGTGTTCCCTGTTTGCTGGCTGGGTTTTTATAAGGCTAAATGCAATATACCGTATTTATTCGATTTAGCGCCCTGGGCGCTTATTAAATTTTTGGTCCTTGGAAGTGGGCGCTTATTCGAGGTGGGCGCTTAATCGAATAAATACGGTAGGCAAAAATAACCTTGAGCCAATGCGGTCAGGGGTCTCCCCATTTAGCGTACGTGACCTGCGTGGATCTCATGGGGCATGTTGTGTTCCTCTTGACCTGCATTGTTCTGGGTCACTTTACATGCTGATCTTTGCGGATCGTTGCGGATCAATTGCCACTGATCGTTGCAGATCACCGGCCATTCAGTGCTTTTGTGTGGAGCTTTTGTAGCGGATTCTTGCTCCCATCCCTCCCGCCCTTGTGGTCTGTGGGTTTAGGTAAGTAAAGGGTCAGGTAAGTATTGACCACTGAAGCTTTTTCAGTGTGACGGTGCCAGTTGGCAGCCACTGCAGGGGGCGGTTCCCACTTGCAGGGTTGCCATGGATACCTCCCTGCTATGCCTGAATTGCTCGGGCTCCCGCCAACCTGTAAGGCACCAGTTCCCAAGCTCATCTATTAGCGATGAGCTTAATTTGGCCTCCGTTGGCAGCAAGTTGTTGTTTGCTTCCAGTGGCGTTGTGTTTTGTCACACTGTGGCGTTGCTGCCTGTTTTCTTCAAAACACCGTTGTCACCATCGCTGTTTGTGGTTACTGTGAAGTTTTGGTGATCTTTGTCTGTGTTTTTTTCTCCTTCCTCGCTTCTTGCTGTGGTATTTGGTTTGTTCGAAGCCTGTTGTTGCACATGTGGTTGCAAAATGCCACCCCTAACTCGTTCTACTAACAACAGTTTGTCTCCAGAAGACATGCCACCGTCTTTGCCCACTCTGATCTATAGCCCCTGCATCCGTTTCTGTAGGCTCTGGGCAGCCATTAATTAGCAGAGGAATCGAATGCTGACGCTGTGGTTCACACTCTTGGTAGCTCGCTTCCCACAATCTTAGCATTGATTCAAGAGAACGCGCCCTCACCAGCCGTTAGCGTCGCGCCGGCAAGCTCCTCCGGATTGCCGATTGTCACGAGTGCTGCTGTTACCGTGGCTGCAGGATCTTTGGTGCATTGCCTTTATTTGTGCCGACTTTTACGCCAGTGACAGCCATATCCAACTGAAGGTCGGCCCGCCTCTGGGCTCCCATTGCCTCGACAAGCACAAGTATGTCTTTCAACTCTATGGGCAGTCTGCCTGGCTTGGAAAATTCTTCCTTGTGGCCTGAGGCAGACAAAGCATTTATTGTTGGTCCTGGTCATGCCCCAATCCCAGCCAAGCTGGTAGCCAAAATCACGGAAGGTCAGTCAGTGGAGTTAGCAGTTCTGTTGTCAGTCAATCTTCGAGCCGTGGAGCTGGAGCCACAGGGGTTCTTAGAAGGAAAGCTATTGGTGTCTAAATCAAAGTGGAAATAACCAATATTTTGACTTGGACAGAGGCCTTCGTGATTTTCCAGATGGTTACTTGTGCAGCACATCCACATCGTTGGTCAGAGTTTACAAAGTACAAGTTACTGATCATTCAGACGGTACTGCAATTCTCAGGCACAGCATGGTTGGAATACGATCTTGCATTTAACCCTTTAACTACCAAGTTTCTGTGACTTTTTTTTGAAGGTTTTTTCTTAGCTTAGACATTCTGTAGAACTTTGTGATTGCATATAAGAAGTTCAAGTAAAAATGTGTGTTGTTTCGAAACACCGAGGACTCAAATCTTTATTGTGACATCAGAAGTCGACAGTTGCTTCCTTCGTAGGCGAGCTG
>NW_027558152.1:0-12985 GCF_052425735.1 Oculina patagonica
AATCACGGGCATCCAATTCTAACACCATGTCCGGAACAGACGTGGCGGAGCGTTTTGAAACGTGTGTGTGTGTGTGTGTGTGTGGGGGGGGGGGGGGGGGGGGGGCAAGAATACCCTGCAAGTTTTCATATTTGGAGCAACTTTTTTAGACCGAAGATTTTCGAAGATTCTCCGATTGTTGTTCGAAGGCCATACGAACGATTCCAATCACTTTTCAAACTTTTCCGAACATAAACTAAGCTTCCCAAAGGCTTCCAAGGAAGTTTCGAAAGTCTGAAGATGTTTGAACTAACTCACGAGACGGAATATCTTGACAAACCAATTTTACGCTGCGCTCGTGATGTATTCGGCACCAAAACGTGTTCTTAAGTGATTCTTGGTTGGAAGGGTTGGACAACGAGGCTAGTCAATTGTCAATGATTATACTCACGGTGGTTATTCTTACCTGAAAATCCCAGATCTTCTGACCAAACTGCTTTCTTTCGTGCATGTAAGGAACTGTGCAGTTTAAACAGCCCTCAGCAAGACCAAGCATCTAAGAACACAAGAATAGTACAACAGACAACATCATGTTAAAACCATCACAACACAATTTACTTTAATGCTACTCGACAGAAAAAAACAAGGCAACAACAAAAAAATGCTCTAACAGAACATAGTTGCCCCTATTTTTCAGATTTTTTTTAGCTTATCTCTGATTGACCGTTTCCCTTTTCTCCGATCCTCATATCTATCTGATCAGTTCTGATTCTGACAGTCTCACAACAAAAGTCAAAATAAATCGCTCACCTGAGCTCCAATCCCTATGCGTCCTTCATTAAGACAGTCAATAGCATACTTGTAGCCATGACCAACTTGCCCTAAAACTGCACTTGCAGGTACCTATTGGGTAAACAGAACATTCAGGACAGTTACAAGGTACTTTCTTGTAGTATACCAAGAATATCACACTCTGTCTCATCACTTGATTTTTTTATAATCCCCAAGAGTTCATGTGCATAACAAAATAACACAAAGTCACTTGTGGGAAATTCTGGGGAACACATTTTGAAAGTATGCAGGGTGAGGTCGCCTACTGGTAGAGTGCTCCTCTTCACCCTGTGATGGGCTGGCATCCCATGGCCATCCAGGGCAGAGATTGAAAGTTATTGGAGATAAGTGCAAGTTGTAGTCTGAACCACTTGGCCAAATTATACAAAGACCATTCTATATTTTTTGTAAACTAATTGAACAACTTATTCATTTATACAACATTCTTGGTATACACCACAATAATTTATATTACTGCCACAAGAGACAGGAGTACCATTGCTTAGGCCTTTAATACACCTTTTCACACCTTCTTCCATAATAATATGACTGCAAAAATCTTCTCACCTTCACATTGTCAAAGTGCACAGGACAAGTTGATGATGCTCTTATTCCAAGCTACAACAAAACAGATATGTCTGAGAAAACAACACATGGTGACAAAATGTGCATTTTTCTTCAAATTAGCATGATCATTGCTGTCTTGGTATAAAGATGAAGTTGCACTATTGACACTCAATTCCCATTTTTCTGCTTCAGCTGAAGCACAAAAATGAGATCTTTTTTTCTTCAAGCATTGTCCTCGTTGCAGGGTCGGCCAGGGGGGTAGTGGTATACCAGTATACCCGAAAAAAAGTACTCAAAATACCCAAAAATACCCCAAATTCCTCCCAGTATACCCAAAATTTATCAACACGTTGTATACTGTATACCCAAAATTAGTAGTAGCAAAGCAAGCACTTATTTGTTAAGTCTGACCTTATTAGCATTCCATCAACATGCAGCCATGTATCATTCATTATATCCATTTAATTGAAAGCTCTCAGTCAGTCGATCCACATTAGGACCGGACTGTTCCTTATGACCCGTGTGATCTTTTATCCTGAGAAAGTAATTAAAATTACTTTCTCAGGATAAAAGATCACACGGGTCACAAGGAATGGTCAGATTTCAGATTAAATAGAAAGACGGTTGACTATGGTTCGTGAGTTTTAATCCTCATAGTGGGATTCACTGGTATCTCTAGAGAAGAACATTGAACGGCTGGAAAATGTCAAGAAATCTCGGTTGTTGTTGTTGTTGTTGTTCACAGTGAAAGTTCGATCAATAATCTTTAGCTTCTTCCAAAGCGGACAATAACCGGTTCGTGGGCGTTCTTATTAACGGCGGAGGTCTGGGTACAGGAGAGTCTTATCTTTGGTTCTATCATGAATAGACCTCTCTGTTTAACCCGATGTCACCGATGTAAACTTTGCCGCACTTACAGGAAATCCTGTAGACCACGAATCAATGCTTAGAAAATATTTCTAGAAATCTTGTCATCTGTTGTTTTAGATACACAGAAGTTTTAGTGTTTTATATAAAAAAAATAGGCTCAAGTGCGATGTTGCCTTTAGTCTCTTAATAAAACAGAAAGTCATCTGCCGTTGTTGCCATTCTCCTGCATCTTTTGGGTCTGCTGTAGTGCTTGTCGGTTTCGTACTTTCTTTCACTCAAGTCATTATCAGCGATAAGCTCGGATTCTCCAAAAGAGAGAACTTTGTCTTCTGATGAGTGTAGCAACGCTAAGTAAATGTAATAATACATGTAATAATCACTTTCTTCAATCTCGATATAGTGTCATCTGCAATCCACTTCAGTAACGTTTGCCGTTCCCTTGGAAACAATGTGTTCTTTCCCGGTGGTTGTAAACAGAAGGGGGTCGACAATTCAAGGTCCTGGCTGTACCACTCTGTTCGGACATCAGCAATATGGTCATCATCTGTCAGGTCTTCGAGAAGCTTCACGATGTAAAACGAGCTTGATTGCAAGGATCTTGCAGGTCTACAGCTCTGCGGATACAACACATATGTCCCCTGAGGGTGAAGAATGTTTCTCTCTTTGCGGTAGCTTTCCCTCTCCTTGGTTTGGTTGGTGCTTGCATCTTGCAGCAGCACGTTAAAGTCTACCGTAAACATTCAACAGTAGTGTTTCAGGCGTGTCCTTGGTAGAGAAATTTCTTGTTGTGTTTTGACGGACACTTTTTCCATGGACTGATGCCCACTGTCGAAGCTCAGCTATCTGCTTTGATGCTAAGCAACCCTTTCCGGGCTTTGGCAGTTTCGCTAATTCTGAAAACTGGATGAGAACATCTTTCATCGAGGGCTGCAGATAGTAGGAAGCCTTCGGAGTAGCGAAGTAGTTGAATGGATTCTTCCTTACTCGTTTAAGAAGTTCATTTGTGCATCTTGGAAAACGCTGGCAGAAATCCAAAATGTGGTATACCGAATACCCAAATTTTATCTGAGGTATACCGTATACCCGAATTAAAAAGCGCTTGTATACCGTATACCCAAAAACCCTGGCCGACCCTGTCGTTGTAACCTTTCAAGTTCCAAGGGATTTCATCAAGGGGCGTGTTTAAAACACGAAATGGCGAAATGGCGAAATGGCGAAATGGCGAAATGGCGAAATGGCGAAATGATACTGAAGATAAAAGCCAAAGTTATCTGATATTACCGTTGTACTGGAATTTTCATATGTTGCCGAATTCATCCTTGTAGAAAAGTCCCGAAAAATAAAAGAAACTGCAATCACAAATTCTCCGTCACGTAGACCCGTCACGAAATCCGTCACGAACCTAACACGAACCTATGGGTAATTTGGATTCCAGTCTCTCCCTGTTAACAGGGCGCTGTTTGATACGCCTAGGACATTCTTGATCGAGATGTCGGCATTTCGTTTAGACATTGGAAGAAAATGATTTGTTTATTTACCACCGAGTCTCGGCTATGAAGTAATGCTTTGAGCTCCAACATTCAAAAGAAATGGATTAACAAAACCAAACCTACTTTGCGATAAAGTTCCGGGTAAAGTTCATACACGATATCAGTGGCAAACGTTCTTTGTACAGAAACGGAGTAACGTTCGATGTCTATATCAGTCCTTCGATACAATGTAAGCTCTGTAGTGCAGTGCAGATACTGATAGGCAACTTGGCAAGTGCTAAATGAAAAAAATATCCTGGTGTGCTGCGACCTTTCAGCAATACGTTCAATTTGGCGTTGTGATAAGTAATAATAAAAATAATAATAAAAAGTATTTTTATAGCGCCAAAATCCACTAATTGCTCATGGCGCTTTACAATAAAAAAATATTAATAAAATCATGTTAAAAAGTTAAAAACTCTAAAAAATTTAAAAACGGATATTTACAAATATAAGTTCAAATGTACCTAAAAAATAATAATTATTAAAAAGCCTGCCAAAAGTGACAAGTATTCATTATATTTCTGGGCCAGAACATTGAAATGTTCCCTTGAAATAATTCAGTCTAGACATGTAAACAGAACTACCTTGAAGTTCAAAAGGAAACCAAACTATATTATTTACGTGTATTTATCTTAACATTTCGCCATTTCGTCATTTCGCCATTTCGCCATTTCGCCATTTCGCTGTTTCGCCATTTCGCCATTTCGTGTTTTAAACACGCCCTTCATCAAGCCTTACACCTTACATATACCTGGTAACTACAAATTGTCCAGTTTTTGTTTCATTTTATTTTTAACCAATAATAAATTTATCCAGCTGAGCATTGCAGGCACTTTATGCCTGCAGAGGGCAGACTGAACATGTAGTTGTGTGTTGCTTTATAGCAGGACAGGTCTTTGGGAAAACACTCTTGTATCTGGAAGAAAAATCACTGCTGGATTCTTGACCTTTACTCCTAACCTCTAAGTAGCAACCATACAAACAAACCTTGTCTTCCTTTTTGCCAAGTGAAAGCCCTTCAGTTTCTTTTGGGACAACAAATGTTGTAATTCCTTTGTATCCCTGCAAAAACAACCCAATTATAGCAATAACCCTTGACTTTCTTAACTAATGAACAAGCTGGTGTGTCAGAGGTATTGTTGTTAATAGTAAATACTAGTTATGCAACGCTTTCGAGTGGTATACTATGGAATATCCCACGAGTCACTTGTATTTTCTCGGTATACACACGAGCCTTTAGGCGAGTGTGTATACGAAGAAAATACAAGTGACAAGTGGGATATTCCATAGTATACCACGAGAAAGTGTTGTGTAACTATTTTATACCATGCCATAGAAAATACGCTCACTAAATTTCATCGAGAATAGGATCGCAGTGCACGATGGGAAGGTTGGGTTGAATACCGTCGAATATACAACGGCTTTCCTGTATTCTGATTGGCTGTATTTTCTATGGCATGGTATAAATGGTAATAGTACAGACTTATACAAAGCCCCCCGACCATAGATATCAGTCCATCAATTTGGAAACAGAAAATTCCTTCCAGTCATAAAACATCACGGGTATAAGCCCTTATCTCCCTGCCGTCATCTCTTCATAGAAAGTTGGAGAATTAAATATAAAGCATTTTGGAATGATTTCTAAACAGTATAATGTATAGAAGAAACCTGGAAGCTGGAGAAACTAAGGAACATATTTTCCCAGTCCCTGTGCGCTTTATTTTGATGAAATTTCTCTCTATTAATTTATTAGCCAGGATGTTATTGATAGTATACTGATAATAACTATACAGTAGACATGAAAGGTGGATTAATGTTCTACCTTTTCTGGAGCAACATTGGCAAAAACAAGAAACACTCCAGCATGTTCGGCATTAGTAATCCACATTTTGGAGCCATTAATTACATAGAAGTCCCCCTTCTTTTCAGCCTTGGTCTCAAGAGCAAAGGCATCGCTTCCAGAACCAACTTCAGAAAGACAAAAACTTCCAACCTTGAAAAAGGAATAAATAAATTATACTTCTTAGTCAATATTATTTCAAAGTTGAACAAAGTAACGCCAAGTGGCTCATAGCTCTCTAATCAGAGATACATGTCTCTGATTAGTTGGTCTGTAGTCTTCAGTAAGGCTCTTTTAACATCAACCTGTCACTGCAATCAACTGTTGAACTTTTTATGCTTGGTTTTCATGAACATGAAGACTGGGTATCCATAGAGAACCCAATATCTCACCCAATGTTAACGACTTACCATATTCTCTGCCAACCTAGGTAAGTACTGCTGTTTTTGTTCAGGTGTGCCATATTTTCTAAACAATGTGACAATCAAAGTATTTTGTACATCGCACATGACGCTGACAGCTGGATCAATTTTGGCTAGTTCTTCAATAACAAGACAGGACACAAAGAATGAAGAGTGTGTTCCTCCATACTCAGCATCAACTTCAATCCCCATTAACTGGAAAAAGACGAAAAGACACAGGAATCAGTTCTGATAGGTGACATTTACCAGTATTTACATTGTAGCATTTCTAATTTTTTCAAGCATGAGAAATTCAATTGTGCAAAAAGATGTTTTTTATTTATTGTCTGTCAAGAAGGCTCATCATCTAAAGCATATAATTATAACATAATGTCTTCGAAATATTAACGTACAATGTTTTTATATCATGCAGAGGTGATGTTCTGATAAATTGATTGTCTGACTGATTGATTAATTGATTGATTGATTGATTTTTGATTGATTATTTAGTAATTTATTGAAAAACTGATTGATTGATTACTGACTTACGGATTGATTTTAAGTGTAAGTGAAAGACAGACAGACAGACTACATGTAATATTTATTGACTTCTTGTCTGATTGATTGATTGACAGGTTGGCTGACCACCCAACTGAATAAACAATTGACAAATAGACTGACTGACTGACTGACTGACTGACTGACTGACTGACTGACTGACTGACTGACTGACTGACTGACTATCTGTCTGTCTGTCTGTTACAATACTTACTCCTTGTTCAAACATGCCCCTGACAACAGACGGATCCATTTCGGAGTTCTTATCCATTTCTGATACCAAGGGCTGGATTTTGTCTGTAGCAAACCTTGCAACTAAAAGGTAAAGTAAAGAAAAGGTACTCAGTGACAGAGTATAAGAAACAACTGTAAAAATATTTTTTTAAACTTTTTCAGCGTGGGTTTTAATGGAAATGTTTGTCTTGGTCCTGCTTTCTTCAAGAAATGACTGATTGCAATAAAGAGCAATGCACACAACAAAAGGAATCATTATACAGGAAGTGTAACCTACAAAGCATCAACTTCTAGCACAATTCCCACAAGACTTTACTGGACAGACAGCTTTAGGAAAAGATTGTTATTTGATGGACAATATTATTATCAATGGAAGATGGGAGGGTGAAAACTTCCATCAGGAAAAGTCTTTAGATCTAGTTTTCTTCATTTCCCCTTTTCACATTCATAAAGAGCTCATCGTCTCATATCAATCTAGTGTACTCAAGGACTTTCAAGGTCTGTACCTGTTTCTTTCATCATTGCCTCTTCTTCAGAAAGCATTGTCAAAGGTCCAGGTACAAATGACTGTGACAAATCTTCTGACAAATGAGGCACTTCTGTGGTGAAACATCGGCCTAGCCAACAAGGCACATGTTGTCTGCTGACGCATTTCGTGACGCCACTTTGTAATGATCTCAAAGGCCTCACAACTGATGGTAACATCTAAAATTATTATCAAGACAACAACAATTTTTTTATTAGTGTTAGGAAATAGATGATAGACCGATATCACTCTATCCCTCGTGGGAGAGGAGGCATCTGGTTGTTGTTGGGTTTTTTTTTGTAAAAACACGCAGAACCACTGACAGGACTGCTACATTGAAGTTATTACCCATAGCATTTTGCTCTGTATGCAAGTGTATATCTTCAACTGTAACATTGAGTAAACTCAAATGTAACATGTATGGAGGATGCTTCAAAATAATCACTACAAAAGTACATGGATGCTACACAGATTTCTGCATTCTTGTTATATCAGCACTATTTGGAACTGTAAGTCTTAAATAGATTCATGCTGCATTTGAAATTTGCAAAGCCGGAAAACATTTTTTCTTCACCTAAGCTTATTTTTTTAAATAAATGCAGTGGCTATTTGTACAGCACCTGTATGCGGACTTCAGTTTGCTATTCGTACGGAGTCCACAGCTTTCGTAGAATTTCTATGTAAAAACTTATTTTGCTGATTCAAAATATTATATGTTGGTTGAGAAACAGTAAGCAATTCTATTGAGCATGGTTGATTTGATTCAAAATAATTTGCCTAGCCTCTGCATCCTACAAGAACGACTCATTTTGCAACACTTAGAATTTTCCAAGTTGAACTCACGGAACTATCACACAGCCTTTCGTTCGACAGACTTTTACAAAACTGAAAGGTAGGAGAATATTTGCAAAAATTCTAGTAACTCTAAACAATGATATAAAATATACTGACTTGACTGAAATAAGTATTAAGTATTTAAGGAGAGTTTCAACTCCTATCTGAATTGCTAGCAGTAGCTATTCGTGCATGACGCAACTAATACACGAACCTGTACCACTAGAAATCATGAATTAGGGGAATACATTTGAAATACAGTTCAGAAAACAAGAGGAATATAACAATATATCTTTGGTTTAAAATTTTTCATTCCAGTTTGATTCTCATTTCCCCTTGTTTCTGATTATGATAATGAATATGAGGTAATGGAAAAATCAAAATCAAACTGGTTTGAAAACTTTTAAACCAAAGATTAATTTTAGCCCAAGCCCACGATAGGTTTAATCTTCTTTGATTGCCGATTGCATAAGACCTAACTTTCATTTCCCACAAATCTTGTCCTTCATGTTAAACTAATGTATTGATTACATTACTTGACTGACGGTTTTCCCATGAAATCTACCCTCTTACTTCTGAATTATCATTTCTAACTTTACACAAGAACACATTTCACAGATAAAAAGAAGAAAGAAACAAACCTTGCAAAGCGCCATTTTGTCACGACGTCACGTCACATATGATGAACGATTGATGCGTTATGTAAGCCACACTAAATTGTCTTCCTTGTTTGGGGTGATCGTTTGCGCGCCGTTTCAAGATCTTGAATGGATGCGAGCTGGATGTGGAATGTAATGGACTTAAAATGGCTTTGAAATCAAAATGGGGATTGCAAATTCGATTCTGAAGCCTAACTCAATTTGCAAAGCATTCTTTTCTCGGAGAGGGTATCAAAGTTAGCTGCAATAACACGAGAAAAAAGGTTGGTATTATAATTTATTGCAAACCAACAATTACGGCGGATCTTTTTGACGATTTTTGTAATCTTAAGACTTATAGTGATTCGTTTAGAAGGGTATTAAAGCTTAAATGCCAAACAAGCTTGTAGTGACACATCTGACATCTGTAGTGAATCTTTTAAATGCAAAACATTTCCATACATGCGCAAGTATGGGATTTTTTTTTGCATTAACAAGATTCACTACAGTAGCTGTAGGTGTGTCACTACAAGCTTGTTTGTCATATATGCATGAATCTCCACTGCTATCATGTTTTACATCAACTGTGTGACGACAACCAATGATCCTTAAAAAGAAGGAACAAACAAAATGGACCAAAATCTGTCAATCCCAATGAACAGATGCAACCTTTTGAACCCATCAAAGTGAACTTCTGTTTCTTGAGAGGTCGACTAAGACTATCGGAACGGTCCAGAACTGTTCTGAACCAGACCAGATCGGGTTCTGTTTACACAGGACCATTCTGGAACCGGTCTGGTACGGATCCAAAACTGGACCTCACCTGCAAAACAGCAGGTCCCCTTGAATCAGTTCCAGAATGGTCGCATGTAAACAAAAGACCTGTCTGGTTCGATTTTCAGACCGGATCTGTTTGAAACTCGTCCTGTGTCAGTAAATATGGCCAAAGATGATTGACAGAAGCGAAAAATTCAATCGTTGATTGAGCTGAGTTCACATGCTATTGAAAGCACAGTAAGAAAACTATGACTACAAAAATGTGGTACAAAGGCGGCCAATGAAGTGCAGGGATTTGCGAAGGCTTTGGAGACACAAATCTGTTAACCTCTCTTCCATGCTGCTACACTGCCTATCCGCACAAGAACTCATTAGTTGGTTTGTTTGTGATAACAGAGGCGGTACTAGGGGGAGGGTGCAGGGGGTGTGCACCCCCCTCCCCCTCAGATGACCTGCGGCTTTCTCAACGCCAATTTACACGGTACGATTTTGTCGCATGCGACTTGCCGGCGACATGCTTACGACAGGATTGCGACACGAATTGTTTCGTGTAAATCAAACCTACAACTCCTAAGTCGTGTCGAAGGCCTGTCATAAGCATGTCGCATGCGACAAAATCGTACCGTGTAAATCGGCCTTAATACGAAAAAAAAGCCCCACTAGAAATGAAAACTCTGATGGCCATGTATCTTTATGTGCAATTATAAATTACCTCAAGACAAAAGACAACAGACAACATTAATAATTCTGCCAACACCCTACTTTTATTTTTTATCATTATAATTTGTACTTACAACAGAAAAGTCAATTGAACGTCCAGAAGTGTTAGATCTCTAAACAAATTTATACCCCATTCACACAATGCAGCTTAATAAAATTATGATAGGTAACAAAGATAATTAAATAAATAATTGAAAATCAGAGTCACTTGTGGAGATTTCATAAGTATATGTTCTAAAAATGTTTTAAATAATGCCAAAAACAGCTTGTTTAAGCATTGGTTGGAATGGGGTACAAGTTTTGTCTAAACTGTGAATGCAATGAAAGTATATCTCATTTGTTTGCTTTTTGAAAATGATATTTATCAGTAATAATTATTAATTGTAAGTTTTACAGGTTTTTTTAGTGAAAGGACATACTATAAAACGAATGAGAGATTTAACATTCTAAGAACTGGTATGTATATCTTGTTCCTTTTTGGTAAAAACTGAAAAAGAAATCATTCCTGGATTTTTTTTATTGTCACTGCAAATTCAGAGTTCAATTTCACAATCCTGTATCCAATAAAGAAAATAAAATCACTTGGGGCTTCTAGAACTCTTCACGCATTAGTAGGTTAGTAAGCTTTGTCAGAATGTTAAAATTAGTGCAGCTTAAAAAGCAAATCAAGAAGAATCTAGATGCTCCAAGTTGTATCTTTTCATTTTTTAACCTTGTTTTCATTTTATTATTAGTTTTTTGAACAGTCACTTGTTAAAATAAATAAATGAATTTTTTTGCAACATCAGATTTTAAAAATATTGTGGTGGTACTCTGCGAAATAAAATCTTACAAATTGTGCATGTTTTGTTTAACTCATTGTGTGAATTGTTTGGTTTTTGATTAAATTATAAATTTCGCAGATGCTCTGTTTTTTTTTTTTTTTCTTTTTCTATTCTTCTTTTTTGTGGGACCAGGGGGGTGTATGTAGGGATATTGTACCAAATTATGTAAACAAATTATTTTTACACTGATAGACTCATCAAAAGAAACAGTAACTGTATTCAGCCTACTACACAGTGGAATCCCAACTACTTGAAACCTCGATTTCTCAAACTTCCCAATAACTTGAACCAAAAGTCATTTCTCTTAGATTTGAGTCAAATACTGCAATTTTACCCCCTGAATCCTTGAACTCCTAATTACTCGACCTAATTTTCTTTTCCCCTGGAGGCTCAAGTAATCAGAATTCCATTGTAAAGAGCTGATCATGTTCAAAAATAATGCCGTCTTAAGTGAGACACTGTTTTCGACCCAGTCATTTTCAAGCTCCATATAATATAGATTTTCATCTCCGTACTTATGTTCAGGAATTAGAAAATAGAAGCCTTGAGAATTTAGTTTTACATCAAGACAATAACCCTAATAGTTGATAGAAACAAGTTGGAACCTGATCTATGATAAACTCAAAAGATGTAGCATTTATAGATGTCTGTGTGACTACGTTGCAATTAAAAGCCTTCTTGTTACACAGCCATACAGATTTCTGTAAATTTGTCATTTTTTGAAGAAAATAACTTATTCAAAACTGTTTCTCCCATATTAGCCACTATAGCAGTATCATGTCTATCAATTTGCCTGACAATAGATTAATGGTATTTGAGACATTATAGACTTGACATAAACTAAGATCACCCTATAGAGTTTTCAGTTGGCCTGCTCCAAACAGCTTCATAGCATAGTAGTAGACTGTTTGCACCTGTTGCCTAATAACTGCAAACTAAGATCACTTGTCTAGTCTTAAAGTTACAAATTAATCAATATAGTATCTGTGAACCTTTGTTAGTTACAATTCTTAGACAGCCATTTAAAAATATTATAGCTGATGATAATTATAATGGTTACTGTAGTCCTGGACATTGCATTTGAGAAGCCACATGGAATATAAAATTGATAATCAATTTGTCACCCGATTGTACAATGTTGTGCATGAATAATCAGCCCAAATAATTGTCTAGAAAATTGCCTTATTATTTGTTGAATACATTCACTTAACTCCATAAAATGTATTTGTTAGAACCACCTCAAGGAAATGCCAGGATCAATAGGAATGTTTAATTTGAATGATTTAGGAGAACTACATGTATGGTGATAAAAACATTTTTCTCAAATGTCACGAAAGGTCAAAGGGATTATGCTAGCTCATAAGACATTGAAATCAGCAGTCTGAGGTCTTGATTGATTCCGTTAAATTTTGAACAGGAGACTTTGTAGTCAGTCAAAGTCAGTGCATAAATGAAGGGCTTGTATGTTGCAAAAAGGTCCTTAATGTAGTAAAACGTAGCTGTTACATGATGTAAATTATGGACCATTTGGCAACAAGATCATTAATCATTTCTGGGACACCAAATAGAAACTTAATCAAGACTTCAGTATGCCAATTTGCATGTAAAATTCTCATTGTTCAAAATTGGCCCAAACAAGACATAAATCCCAAAAATTGTTATTTTTGTCACCTGTTGTATAATTTTAATGCCTTAATTTGTTTGAAGTTGAGCTACATCCTCCCTTTGCCAAAGTTTGGGTAACTGAACATGTTAATTTAGGTATTCATGACCTCATAGATATCAAAATCAAAAGCAGCTGGGATGGCATCCTTATGTAATAACATAGGATCAATAGTCGTTTCGGGGAAACGT
>NW_027558153.1:0-12981 GCF_052425735.1 Oculina patagonica
TCGGTGGGTAACAAAATAAATAAACCCCTTTCTGGCTTGCTGGTATATTAAAGAATAATGTCCCTGGCTGAAAGATTGTCCTTAAAATTCCAAAGTTGCCCCTGAAGCTTTTTTTTTCTCGGCCAACTGTTTTTGAACAATCTTTCAGCCTTGGGCATTATCATTAATCCTCCAATATACCAGCCGCCTGAAGGGTTTATTTCAGCAACATAATATATTAACAAAAAATAAGGAAGTAAATAGGGTCTATAATGTTAGAAGAAAACTGTTTAGTATATGTTAATATTTGTTTAATATATTTATACATGTTATGTATAAATATATTTATACCTAATATATTTAATATATATTTAATATATTTATACCTAGTTAGCAAAAGTTTATTTAGAGTACAACTCTCAGAAGGAGTCCCAGTGCAGTCCAGATTGAGGGGTTTGTGTTTGAACCCTGGCCAGGGTCCTTATGTTGTGTTCTTGGGCAAGACACTCAATTGTTCCGATAGTGCCTCTCTCCACCCAGGTGTAAATGGGTACCAGCAAATTAAAAATGCTTGGGGAGGGGAGGGGGGGGGCGTGGTTGGCAGCTTTTTATTGCAAATACCCACAATCAAACCTCATGTCCCGGGAATTGTTAATACATTGTAGCTGTCATTAAGTTTTTTAGCAACAGTTACACTGAATTTACCACCCATGGCATTTTGGCTCTGTATGAAGTGCAACATAACACATTTCGACATCTTCACCCGTAACATTGGGTGAACTCAGCCGTAACAGGTGTTATGGGTTATGGCCCTTAATGACAGCCCTGGTGTTGACACATTTGTATTCCCTTTGAGTGATGTATTCTTCACCCAGAGCAAAAAGTATTCCCTTGAGAGTTTACAACAACTCACTGGTTGGTGGAAGGAGTGAATTAAGCCCCATCACTATTCTCTTATTTTACTTTAACAAGCAATTTTAAGCAAATGAAGGATCATTGCTAAGCAAGCCTAAAAAAAATTCAGGCTTGAACGGGAATCCAACCCATGACCTCTGCGATACTAGTGCAGCGCTCTAACCAACTGAGCTATCAAGCCAACTGGGAGCTGGTCACTTGTGAGTTCGTAATATACCTGTGGATGGAGAAGATATGAAATGAATATATGAAATTCCTATACTTGTACTGCGGATATACATTTTAAGCAAATGAAGGATCATCGCAGTAATGTGCTCAACTTAAGCAGTTGAGAAAAAGCAAGCCTGAAAAAAATTCAGGCTTGAATGGGAATCGAACCCATGACCTCTGCGATACTAGTGCAACGCTCTAACCAACTGAGCTATCAAGCCAACTGGGAACTGGTCACTTGTGAGTTCGTAATATACCCGTGGATGGAGAAGATTTTTTTTCTTAGTAAGTTCAAGCCTGAATTTTTTTCAGGCTTGCTGTTTCTCAACTGCTTAAGTTGAGTACAATACTGCGATGATCCTTCATTTGCTTAAAATATATATCCGCAGTACAAAAATATGAATTTCATATATATCCATTTCATATCTTGTCACAAATTGAAGGGATGTATTAACCTATGATCAGGCATTCTCCTCTGACCACAAAAAAGAACACCTGATCACAGGTTAGAGATTGAAGAAAAATAATTATTATAAGCTTGCAAACTATGTGCATTTGCAGCCTGTAAAATCTACAGGAATTCTAGAAATGTCCTGAAAATTTGTTCCTGAAAAAAAAGTACTGGTACTGAAAATTTCACACCTTGTTGGATTTTTTACTCTACTCATAAGTTAGTTGTGAGGAGCTAGAATTCAAAATGAAACATTTTTCTACCACTGTTTGTTTTTGTTGTGACAACATCATTTTTACTCTAAATTGCAATGTTACAGTGATTCATTTGTTTTCAATGTACAGCCATTGAAGAGGATAGCCTAGAGAAAAGTTGTAGAGTTAGCCGTCAGTCACTGTTTATGGAAAAGCCTATGAATGCATTTGATGTGAACTTTGAGTTGCTTCATAGTGGTGTTGCATCACTGCCTGGTATGTAAGCAATTATTCATTTTGATGTTGCTAAATAATATTGAAAGTCATGAAGAGTAAATGTTTTTTTTTGTTTATAGTTCAGCGTTTTTGTGATAAATACAAATTGCAAACTTGTAATCTCATTTGACATTGATCTGTATATCATAACATTAAAATAAATGCAGCCTAAATATCAGCGTATCATAAACTTGCCACTCTTCTATTCTACAAAATGCATTTCTTTCAGTGCAATTTCCACAACATGCATCTAGATGCAAGTTAACCCTATTCTAGGACGCGAAAGATGGCGGACACGTTTTCCAGCGCTCCGCTAGTCCCTATGTAATTTCAAGATGTCTGCAGGGGCAGATGACGGATTAAACCAACCTTCGACCAGAGAACCTAAAGAAGAAGTTAGAGAAAGTCGAAGAAGAAAACGAATTCGAGAGTGTGGCTCACAAACGGACGAAGAGGGTGCGGGTGATGAAGAACACAATCATGGCTGCACCATGTGCAGCAAGAAGCTAGATGGCATACAAGAGAAACTAGACAAAGTTCTGTCGATGCTTCCTGAAATAAAACAACTACAAGCCAAAGTAGTAGAGCTCGAAAAAGACAAGAACGCCTTGAAAGAAAGTTTGGAACTTTCGCAGGCCGAAATAGCCGAACTAAAGAATGAAGCCGCTTCGACCGCGACCAAGCTTGCAGCCGCAAGCGACAAAATTGCCAAAGTAGATGGACTCGAAAGACGATTGATCAAACAAGAATGCCACAACCGACGAAACAATATCAAATTCTTCGGTATACAGGATGATGACCACGAATCATCGAGAGATACGGAAAGGAAACTTAGGCAATTTTTGCAGAAAATAGCCGAACTAAAGAATGAAGCCGCTTCGACCGCGACCAAGCTTGCAGCCGCAAGCGACAAAATTGCCAAAGTAGATGGACTCGAAAGACGATTGATCAAACAAGAATGCCACAACCGACGAAACAATATCAAATTCTTCGGTATGCAGGATGATGACCACGAATCACCGAGAGATACGGAAAGGAAACTTAGGCAATTTTTGCAGAAAGAAATGAAAATACCGAGTGGCGAACTCGAGGAAATCGAATTCGAAAGAGTGCATAGGATACCAACGCGACCAAAGGAAGATAAAAGACAACCGAGGCCTATAATCGCCAAAGTATCCTTCTTTCAGGACAAAGAGTTTATTAAATCACGCATTAAGAACTTGCCCAAAGGTAAAAAATATGGCGTTTCTGATGACTTCCCGAAAGAAGTAGATGAAATTAGGAAAAAGCTACATCCAGTGCTCAAGAAAGCAAAGGAACAAAGAAAGATGGCTTTCTTTAACGTCGAAAAACTGATTATTGAAAATGCTGTTTATCGCGGTCCTGAGACAAAGAACTTCCCGCTTTATGGTCGAATAATGGAAAGTGGCTAAGCCAGATACTGTAATTTGCCTTTGTGGAACTCTAAGGAGTGCTTTCGCACGTTTCAGACAAGGTAACCTGCTTCAGATGCGTAGCAGGTTTTTTGTGTGTTGTGTTTTATTTCAGTTGCTAGTTTTGTTGATGTCTATCTTTAGGTCTATAGTGCATGTTAGCCGTATTGTTGTTCAATGTCGCTTTGTTTATATTCGAGCTAAATCACAAATTAGAAGTCTTTCTAGATCTTTATTATTATTATTGTTATTATTACTTTCATTATTTATCACCATCGCCGAACCGTCAAAATTCGCAAATTGTAAAGATCGGAGTTGTTTTTGTATGCACAGCTTAGATGAGCCTTAAAGTCATATCACTTAATGTAAGAGGTTTGAACAAGACCTCAAAGCGAAGGCAAGTATTTAGATGGCTCCACCAGCAAAAATCGGACGTTATTTTCTTGCAAGAGACATATTCTTCTTCGCAAAATATAAACTTATGGGAAGCCGAATGGGGCGGGAAAATTTTTTCTAGTCATGGCTCAACACACAGCCGAGGCGTTATGATTATGTTTAAACCCAGATTAGATGTAACGATCGAGAAACAAATCACCGACAAAAACGGTAGATATATCCTTTTAGAAGCGTTTATCGATGGATCAAAACTTAATTTCTTGAATGTTTATGCACCAAACGATCAAACACAGCAGGTGAAGTTCCTTAGGGACTTGTCGACATCAGCGTTAAACCAAGTTGTTAATGAAAAGGTGTTAGTTGGTGGAGATTTTAATTGCGCTCTGAGCAACCTCGATAAACGTGGCGGGCGCTCTTTTGAAAGCAAAAAAACCGTTATTCAAGAAATCAATCAGCTGAAAAATACCTTCGATCTTGTGGACATTTGGAGACAAAAGCACCCGAATATGCCTGGCTTCACTTGGAGCAACGCATCCTTGAAAATTCAATGCAGATTAGACTATTTCTTCGCGTCTCAAAATATGCAAAACCTTATAACCGATTGCCAAATAGTTTCCAACATTTTTTCAGATCATTCAGCACTTCAGCTCCACATAAACTATAAACAAAAAGAAGCGAAACGGGGCCCAGGATTTTGGAAATTTAATAACTCATTACTTACAGACAATGAATATGTTGAACGTATCACCAAGAGTATTCCCACATTCTTATCAAAGTATGCAGACCTTACAGACAAAGGACTATTCTGGGAAATGGTAAAAATGGAAATTAGAGCTACTACAGTCGTGTTTTCCAAAAGAAAAGCCAAACAAAAACGTGATGAAGAGAAAGAACTTCTACAACAATTTAGTAAATTACAAGAACAACTACGTTCTAATTTTAGTGACACCACCAAAGCCAAAATGGATCGCGTCAAGAGTAAATTAAAAGAAATCATAGCGGGCAGAACTCAAGGTGCCATGCTCCATAGCAAAGCTAGATGGTACGAGTTCGGGGAAAAAAACAGCAAATACTTTTACAACCTAGAGAAAAGAAACCATAAGAAAAAACACATAACTTCGCTGACAACCGATAACGATACTATTTTATCCGACCCCAAACTAATCCTAGAAGAAGAAGCTAACTTTTATAAAAAAATTTACAGTTCCAAACAAACTGACCCAGAAAGCAAAAATTTCGCTTTCTTCTTTGAATCTGAAGGGCTTACTTCTTTAAACAACGTCGAAGCTAAGCAGTGCGAAGGGATGCTAACACTTGAAGAATGCGCGAAAGCAATTAGTAATTTTCAAAACGATAAAACACCTGGATCAGACGACTTTACCATTGAGTTTTATTGTCGCTTCTGGAATCCCCTAGGAAAATTAATGGTTGACAGTTTCAATTATGCTTTTCAAACAGGAAAGCTTTCAATTTCCCAAAGACACGGAATTATATCGCTTATTCCTAAAAAAGACAAAAACTTAGAGTTTTTGAAAAACTGGAGACCAATTACTTTGCTAAACACCGATTATAAAATTGCTACTAAAGCCATTGCAATGCGTCTAGAGAAAGTATTGCCAAAGATTATTCACCCTTGTCAAGCAGGGTATATAAAAGGTAGATATATTGGAGAATGTATAAGAGCTATTTCCGATATAATGTCGTTCACAAAACAAAGAAATATGCCTGGTGCAGCAGTGTTCCTGGACTTCGAAAAAGCCTTTGACTCTATCGAATGGAATTACTTACAAAAATGTCTTGAAATATTTAAATTTGGTCCTCAACTCCAACAATGGGTTAAAATATTCTATAACGACATATCTAGCTGCGTACTTAATAACGGTTTTGCAAGTCAACACTTTACGCTATCCAGAGGCGTGAGGCAAGGATGCCCTTTGTCGGGATTACTTTTTATTATAGGTATAGAAGTCTTAGGTAATGCGATTAGACAATCAGCTACAATAAAAGGTATTGAAATCACACCCGGAAAAACTGCGAAACTTGCTCAGTATGCCGACTACACCACCGTATTTGTAAAGGACACTCAATCGATAACCAATCTGTTTAACCTTCTAGAAAAATTTGAACATGTTTCCGGCCTTCGGATAAACCAAACCAAGTCAGAACTCCTTTGGTTAGGATCATGGCGTCTGCGCAAAGATAAAATCTTGAACTTAAAACTTAGTGAAGAGCCGATATATGCGCTCGGAATTTATTTTTCATATAATGACGAACGCGCAATTGAAAAAAACTTTTATGATAAACTCGGGTCGCTTAAAAAAATTCTCAACATTTGGTCATCAAGAGATATTTCTATTTATGGCAAAATTAATATAGTCAAAACACTTGCGCTGTCTAAACTCACGTTTGTGTGTAGCGTGCTGGAAACTCCCAGTGGCTTTACGGAAGAGGTCAACAAAATTATTTTTAATTTCATTTGGAAGTATAAGCAGCCTAAAATAAAAAGATCTACGATCATCAAATGCAAAGAAGAAGGGGGTCTTAATATGACTGACTTCACGGTATTCGATAAAGCTCTAAAATTATGTTGGGTAAAGCGCTTATGTTCTACAGATGACGCACCATGGAAAGCTATACCAATTTCACTGCTATCAAGCGTAGGTGAAACACTAATTTTCGAGTGCAACTACGATGTCAAATGCATAAATTTAGATAAATCGCTTCCGAAATTTTACAACGATGTAATAACTTACTGGCAAGAGTTATCCAATAATGTACCTAAGACGAAGAGCGACGTATTAAACCAAATTATATGGAATAATCAATTTATAAAAATAAATAAAAAGTCAGTGTTCTTTCAAAACTGGCACATCGGCGGCATTAAAAACGTATCCAGTCTCGTAGATGAACAAAAAAGACGCTTTATTTCTTTTCAGTCCTTCCAACAAAAATTCCATATAAACTGCAACTTTCTACAATACTACGGGCTTTTATCTGCAATACCAAGTGCTTGGAAAGAGCTTTTAAAACAGCCACAAACCGAAAACCTCTCCTCCTCGACGCCAACTATAGAAAACCTAACGTGTAAAGTCATATATCATCTGTTGATTAATGGAAAAAATCTACCTCCACCTACGGCAGAAAAAAGACTCATCAAGTGTGGTTTTGATCCATCGCAACGTCGCAAAATATACTCACTTCCCTTTGCTGTAACAAAAGAAGTTAAATTATCCGTGTTTCAGTTCAAATTTATACATAATATTCTTAACACCAACAGCCTTCTCTACAAAATGCAAATTATCGACTCACCTACTTGTCCATTTTGCCCTGATACAGAGCAATCTATCTCTCATTTATTTGTGCACTGTTCATTGGCGTTATCGTTCTGGAACGAATTTACCGAGTGGTACCGCTTACAATGCAAAGAGCATAGCGTGACAGCTTTGACAGAAAATGAAATAATATATGACGTCTTAAAAGGCTCATCTTCGCTTCAAACCATCAACCACCTTATACTCATTGGCAAGTGTTTCCTGTTTATCTGCGCTAAAAATGACAAAAAATATCAATTTGCGGATTTTGTCGGCTACGTTCGAGAAAAAATAAATCTCGAAAAGTACATCGCCTTACGTGCAAATAAACTCTCTCATTTTAATTTTAAGTGGAAAGATTTCTTTTAAATATTTATCACATCATCGGTAGCATTTCACTTTCTTTTTTTTTTTTGTAACATTTTAATTTATTGTCTTTTGTAAAAAGTAAGTAAGTAAGTAACGTAGTGTGAATAGTGTTTTGTATTGCGAGCTATTAGGGACGTATATGTAGAATAAGAAAGGAACCGTATACAAATAATCTATGTTTTAAAGCTAGTAAGTCATTATTTAAAATGTGTCTCGTTGTATTAATGTAATTAGCGTAATGTATTGTACTTTAGCTTTGTATTGTGAGTAAGAATTCAGTATATTTTAGAGGTAGTCATAATTAGTTATCCTTGTAATTAACAATTTTTTCTTTCCTTTTGAAAATGTTCATGTAAAAAGTATGTCTCTTGTAAATAGCCCGTTGTAAATATGTATTTCTCTGTAGTAGTGTTGCGTGTAATAAAGATTTCATCAATTAAAAAAAAAAAGTTAACCCTATTCAGACCGGGGGAAGGAAAGTGCCCCCGCTGACTTTGGATGCTTACAACTTTTTTCAAGATTCAACCAAATGCTGCCAAACTTTGCGAGTTAATCTAAAATTTATCTGGGAATAATCTGGTAGGACATGTTTTGTGTCGGGAACTTGATGTTACCATACTATTGCATTGGCATTTTGACAGACATGTTTCCCCAAATTTGTAATTAATATTTTTTGTTTTCCTATTAAAGAAAATGAACTTTAAAGCACTTACCTGGTATTTTCACCTTTTTTTGCACCGTTTTATTGATTTTGAGTACTTTTCAATTTTGGGCAGTTTTCTGATGTTTTGGAAAAATTAATTTTAAAATCCAAGAAGGTGGACCAAAGTTTGCGCCTGTTTTAACATCATGATGTAATTGTCATGTGATGTGATGTCATCATGCCATGTGATGAATATTATTTTTTTTTCGGACATACGATATATGTCCGAATAAAAAGATAAAAAAGCTTGTTCTGAATAGGGTTAAGAAAAGAATCCCATACAACAGACGGTAACAACAACAACAACAACAGTGGCACCAACAATAACAACAACAACTTTATTATACATGCATGCCACAGTTATAAACCCATGACATGACTGTTGATTGTGATATTAATGGCTTTTTACTTATTGATGCTTAAGTTGAAAGTGTCATTAGTTCTTCTCATGCAATACATTTTATTGACCTATGACTTCTGTTAGACATTATGTGGTTTTATTATTTCCATTTGTCTTTGACTGTTGCCATGGTTATTTTATCAAAACAAATTAACAATGACCGAATATCATACTATTTGAGATACTGGAGCTAAAAATAAAATATTGTCATGCAACTAATGCCTAATTTTAAATATTAATCACACAGCAACCCAAGGTAGGATGTATATCAAAACATTGTTTTTGCATAAAATATGAAAAATTCAACTACTGAATGCTGTTAGTAGATAATTTACAACACAATGGTTCTTTTTAATGAATACAAATCAAATTTCCCCTTGATAACACACATGTTGGCATTTGCACTTTTTGCTAATATCCTTGTTTGCCCAGTGTTCCAGTTCATTGAACCATTTCTTTTACATCATCTCTGTTTTAATCTAGGCGCACAAAAACTAAATACCATAATTGCTTTTGTCCAACTTACGCTAATTCACTGAGTGTATTTTTTATTAGTAAATCAGTCTAAATGCGATGACAGAAGAAAATACTGCATGTTCATAATTTATGCAGTTCTATATTAAGTAAGCAGACCTGACTCCCAGATCTATGAAAAGAGTTTTTGCTTTGTTGAGCTGTTTAAGTCTGTCTCTTGATGTCTCTGTTTGTTGCACCATTAATTTTGTTACACTGTCTCTCTTTTTTACAATCTACATAGTCAAATAAGCCCAAAATATTATTATATGTATGTGACAACTTTCACGCAACTTGCTGATTCACTGTGTTTAAAGCAAAATAACTTAATTAAATTAACAAACTTATTGAAGTACGACATAAAAGTAAATATTGAGCTTAATGCATGCAGTTCTATATTAAGCTAGCAGTGTTAATAACTGACCCCCAGATCTGTGACCATTAAGTTATATAGAGGAAATTAAATTCAGTATAAACTGTATTGGCCTCAGATATTATCGGAAATTCATGCCTGATGGCGACGTTACTTGAGATCATGTTGGGACTATGTACATGTATGTACTGCTGTTATCTTGTGAGCATCGATGATATGAACAAATTGTTTTGCAATCAGTTTCTAGTATGGTAATAATGAGTGTTATTGAATTGAAAATTGTATATTGTGAAGTCTGTGAAGTCGTGAGTGTTGAGTTGTTTTGAAGTGCAATACCTCAGTGTATAATTTTACTAGTATAGATATGTTGTCAGTTTAACCGATAACCCACAACATATGATACTGTAATGTGCATTTGTTTCTTAAAACATGCTTAAATTGCCTGTTATTAAGATTGGGAAGATTCTTCATATTAAAGTAATTTAGCTGTGAATAATAATGCTTGCCAATTTACAGTAGGTAGAATTTCTTATGATCCCCATATGTGGGGTGGAAGTCTCGATTTTGAGGTGTGGAAAATAATGGCAAGCTTTTTTTAACATTGGTTATGTTGGTTATTTAACTCAACTTTAGAGTTTTGAAATGATTCCAGTATCAATTCTCTGTATCACCATGGGTTTGCTAGCATATAACACCAGCACTAAAAAGTTGACAGCAAACTGCTTAATAATAGCAAAAATTTAGTTACGATGTATGTTTTGACTGCAGTGTGACAGGTTAAGCACAGTTTCTGATTTAACTTGTGTATTCAATTGTGTTTTAGGTAACAGAGACTTGAGAGGTGGGCCAATTCTTGTGATTGACGTGTCGCGCCCTGACTGGGGGAATGTTGCTTATACCAGTTTGGAATTAACAAGGCTGTTTATGTACTTCTACACCATTCCCACGTAAGTGTCTGACTCAACATTTAATCATTTAATTTAAAATTCTTCTTTCATTTCAATAGGCTAGTTTCGAATTACGCTCTACTGATCCAAAACAAAGGAGTGAAGTCGAGGTTGAGGGGAATAAAACAAACGAAAATTCAAATTATTCCCCTGAGCCTCGACTTTATTCCTTTGTTTGTCAACAGTGGAGCATAATTCGAAACTAGCCTATTTAACTTTACAAAATCTTTCTTCATTTGGACAATTGACACCTCATTATTATTATGTAGATTAAAGTAATTGAAGGACATATTTTTCCATCTGGCTGTCAAGACGGTTCATCTCCAGGTCACTCTCTTCCCCGTGTTGTTTTGTCGATTCCACTACCGGCCTTGTTCAGGAACTTATCTTGAACTAAGCAAACAGATTTTCATTAGCTATCTTGAAAGAAAAACATGAATACACAGTAGCAACTAGACTGTAAGTGTGAGTGTTACTGGTTGCTGAACTGGTCTCCCTGTGGTAATTAACAGCACAAGCCACTTGTAGTTCTTCTAATATTAGCTCATAATCTAGCCATTATCAACCGACATGTGAACTTCAGATTGTTTTATAGTCACTCTCGTGACATTATTAATTTGTTTGATGCATCGGGTGTTATGTGCAAGAAAATATCGGTGACGTGTCCAAGTCTTAAGAAAATTGTGGGATCGTGTTGTTATGAGTCGAACTACAACTGACATGCTCGGCGAATAGCTGTAGTATGAGATTGTATTCAGTGTCTCTCACACTTAAGAGCCTTAATATGTATGAGTACTGTATTATTATTAAATAAAGCTGTTAACACTATTATGGATGATTCTAAGTGTTTTTGATGAAGTACACATTCTTCAAACCTTTTTCATGTCTTACATAGAAAGAAAAAGAAAACGTAAATAATAGCATTGGTCACATTGCTTGAAGTGAACGATTTATTATACTGGCATGTTCAGTGGTTCAACAATGTACTTGAGCCGTCTCTAGGTGGTCTGTGTAACAGTCCTCAGTGTTATCAACTATTGTCTAACTCATCAGTCTAGAAAGCTCCTCCTGGAGAACGCCGCGATAATCCATCTCTGTATACCTCTTCGAGATTGTGAGGATTTTTTTCAACTGGCAATGCTTTTAGTTTGACTTTAGTTTTGCCATACAGAGCACATGTTTTGCCGGAGTGCGTTGACAAGTGACGGAACCTATTGTCTGCTTTGCGTGCAGAGAGAGGTAATCTGAGTGTCAAATATCAATGTTGTGTTGGTGGGCTAGCGATGGTTATCTCTGTATGTAGATCCCTCTAAACTCTGATGACATTACGGCTTAATACATTGTTCAGCGTCGGTGAAGCACTGGAAGGCGCTGAACATATGAGCGACCAAAAATTCGACTAAAAGCCGATCAGTTTTGTAACAGAAGCACCGAGGTACGTACAACATGCATGCAGCTGCACTGTTTATTTATATTCTACACTGATGCAGTACATTAAGGGCATCAATGCTAATGAGCACTCTTAACTACCTTCTCGATAAAAAGGTTCTGTCGTAAAAGTAGACACTTTGCTTTTGTTGAAATCTCTGTAACGGGGCAATTACGTGGACTTGATCTTGTTGTGACCTGTTATTACTCTAAACAAGTCTGTACATTTTACAATATTAAATCATTTGATCCGTACGGCGCCACGTCCTGCCAAGTCACTAAAGTCGTATAAAAGCGTACATGTGTACAACCATTTGAAAGAGGAGGGAAGTTGGCGGATTTTTACAAGCTGTTTATTTCATTTGCAAAATAGCTGTCAAAGGTCATTCAGGAGAGAGAGCGGATCCACTCCTGTGTACCCCTGTCGGGGTTTGTATGTATTCAGTTGTTGCTTGTGGCCCCGGGTAGACACTCGACACTCATTATGCAAGTGTTGAATGTCTTACGTAACCTTACGAAAATTACGAAAGCTAATGAGGAACAATGAATACGTTGACAAATATGCGTTGATCTGGTGTAATTGTTTTGTTGTTCTTCATGAAAGCTGTTTACAGTATCACATTAAGCCTAGATGTGGACATGTACTGCATTCTGTAAGTTCCAAGCGACCGCAAAAAAATATACGTCTCGCACGCTATCCTGTGTAGCTGCTGGCGGTTCTTCTCGTGCAGTAGCAAAATAGAGAGCGGCTTTGGCGCGGATGTTTTCTTTATCACTCAAAGCTTCTCGCCATTCCTGTCTTGGCATGGCCGCTGATTTTGTTGAGGCCCCCTAGAGGGCGAGGCTGCTTTATCATTGCGCAAGAAGAAGCATCAGCTAGGAAGGGTTCTGGGTTCTGGCTTCTGAAGATCCCATAGCATGGGGGGCCTCCACCCTAACACTTGAAACATCAGCGGATAATGAACCTTATCAACCTTGAGTTATAATTGGTTTCCCTTGTCTGTTGATGCAGTCCAGCATGTTCAATTCCGCTCGATCAGGATCCCTTTTCTTGCATCTGTCTTGGATAAAAACGAAGGGAAT
>NW_027558154.1:0-12969 GCF_052425735.1 Oculina patagonica
AATGACCACCCAGAGATGCGCAATTCCCTTCATGATCCGCTTCTAAATCACAAAAAAAAAGGAAAATGAATTTGTTTCTAATGACCGCGAATTATGGCTTTACTTTTTATTATGGGAACTGCCGGCTCGAATATTATTAGAATGCGCCTTTTGCGTTATCGTTCAACTTCTTTTTTTCAAGATGTTGTTTGATAATTTTTTGGAAGAAATGACCACCCAGAGATGCGCAATTCCCTCCATGATCCGCTTCTAAATCACAAAAAAACAAAGGAAAATGAATTTGTTTCTAATGACCGCGAATTATGGCTTTACTTCGAGCAGGTTCAGTCCCTGTGGACACTTGAAATGGATGCCATCAGTAAAACTACACAACCCGCACGATAACAATGTACAAAAAGTTGTCCGGATGGCTAAAATGTTCACTAATCCAGTGTATAGGAGTCTCTAGAGGGGGTTCAATTCCTTGAATCACAACTCTCCATTCATTATCAATCAATGCACTGCCACTGGCGAACACCTCAGGAACAAATTCATGTAACAAGTCACCAAGTGTGTGATGCTCGCCTAAAAACGAAAAAACATGAAATAAGCGATTATGTTCTGGATAGGTGTGGGAAAATGAGGAATACGGGTATGAATGAGGACCTAGTGAGTTGTTCAGGCGGTTCATGTAGAAGGCAGTCTAAAAGGCACTTTGACATACATGACTTTTAAAGGCCCGACAAAAACCGATAGCTTACTAGTGCTTCCTACCCTACACGTTGACTCATTTGCATAGAATTCTGGAAGCAAATGCTAAAGTTATTATAAAGTAACTTTACCCAAGCACAAGAAAACACATGATAAAAGTGCAGTGTTCACCAACTGAGCAAACCTTATTGCAGTAAGTGTACATTCTGGTAATAAAGATATACATAGGATCCCCTATCATAAACACTGTAAAAAAAATCTTAAAAAAGGCACCCACCATTTTCGTTAACAGGTCTGAACAACTCCTGGACAAACTGTTTATCAGACTGTAAATTTGATTAAAGAAATATAAGTGAAGTTTCCTTCATCAAAATTTTCTTATTACAAATGGATATCCTTTTCAAATTAGGCATCCAGGGCACTTATTTCAAGTTGAAATCTATAGAGTAAACTAAATTAAATTAATTTACAGTTACTATGCTCTTTTTCTCAAAATATTCATTCTCATAACCAATTTTCATACTTTTCTTTTAGTGTTAGCCGGCACTAGGAATTGGGTGTTACAATAACAGGTGGCTTCAAGGGTAGCCGCCACACTTTTACCTTTCAAACACTATGCTTATAAGATACATGAAAGCAGCAAGAATTTTGAGAATGTTCATTAAACCATTAAGCCCCATTACCAGCTGACACAAAATTCTATCCAAATCTATCAACATCATCATCATCATTAAAAAGTATGTACATGTACAACATTATTTCTGCACATGTAGCTAGCAAAGACAGCTTCTCTTTAATAATCATTTCCTTAATTCCTGTAACTTCTATAACTGTTTATGTATTAATTTTTACAGAAGATATTGGAAACCAATAGCTTTTTAAAAATATCGTTTTATGAACAGTAGTAACTAAATACATCACCTGAAATATTCTGAAAGGAATGAACTTGAAGTAAGGGTCATCTCCTGTTCTTTCCATCAGACGACGATTCACAGCCCAAAACTGTTCAAACTTGTCTGTTGGATAAAAAAGAAACATATCTTTCAAACTTACACAACTGTTAAAGCCTTTTATGCTCAACTTGCTCATAGTTCTCAGTGTATAACTCCAGTTCTGTATCATAAAGCAGCAAGGAGTATTGCTCCCCCTCCCCCCTGGATGGGATGCTAGTCCATTGCAGGTTACTCCCAAGCATTCTGTCAAGTTGTCCCAACAATCCACTGGTTCCCCTTTATACACCTGGGCAAAGCAGGTGTATAAAGTTTATTTTTTTTCCTCAAAGTTTTTTTTTTTCTTTAGTGGCCATTTGGCCGGCGACTGTTCCAATTTGGTTGCCAGTAAAACATTTTAAATAGTCGCTAAATTAAGCTCACGCTTTCAATCCTTCTTCTCAATTTTGGTCGCCAGGCTGATGACTTTGGTTTCAATTTAGTTGCCACCTCCAAAATTTTAGTCGCCATGGCTACTAAAATGGCCTTAACTTGGAGGGTTGTAGTGAGAAACACCACATGGATTCCAACATTGTACTCAAGTTCAGCTAACACCTGCACTGTGCGAAACGCTCTGTACAAAACTCACCATTACTTAGGCCAAGCCACAGTTGTTTATGGTCTTTCTTTTGCATTGAATTTATTACTTGGGATCTGTGTTTTAAATTATCAGCCTACAAAATAAAATAAAAAAATAATATGTGTTGTTGTTTAAATTTATCTTTGGTTTAAAATTTTTCAAACCAGTTTGATTTTTTAGGGAGGGCCATATTGTAAACTACTGGGCCACCAGTAAACTATGTTACCCTCATTAAATAAAGTCGTATTATTATTATTATTATTTTATTTCCCCTTGTTTCAGATTATGATTAAGTATGAGACAAACAAAAATAAAAATAAAAACCGCCTTAATGTTAAGCCAAAGATAAATTTAAACCACAACATATACAAAACACAACACTTTATAAACAAACAAACAAACACCTTTGGTAATGACAAGAATTGCAATGCTTATGCATATATGAACGACTCATACATAAATGGAGAACATGTGTGTAACAAGTTGGGCAGCACAAAAAAAACTTTAGTTTTTAGTGCAAGCATGATATTTACAGGTATTTTACTTCAGAACATTAAACTTTGTGATATCCTTTTTGTGTTCACCCATGGTAACACCATAGAGTTTATCAGGTATGTACAGTGTCATTTTTCAAAATAATAAAAATGCCAATGTTACTTTTAATATTCCATATTTACCTCCTTGATGGCAGACATGAAAAGTGCCTCTATAGCTTCTTTTCCAGGGCACCTCATTACTTCACTCTCTGGAAATCTCTACAGTTTGAAACAAAAACTTCTTATTAACTTAGTGGGAGGTCTGTACCACAATTTATCAACTTAGTGTTTTGCTCTGTTAACAAAGAAAACTACAAGAACTGAACTCACGTAATGTGGCGTGCCCCTGTGCAGCCCCAAGGGGCACGCCTCGACATTTATTTATTCATATTTGAAAAGTTGTAGTTTAGTGTTTCGCACAGTCTAGTTTCGCAAAGTTTTGTATAGTTAAACAGACTCTTGTTACATCTGTTGTTGATTTATCCTGAATTAGGGGTAAGTGTCTCAGTTCTGTTTTGTATCGTTTTGCTGTACCTCCAGGAACAATTACTAGAATTATTCATCACTGTTTTGCAGTGATTTGACGAACACTCGAACTGTAAGCCGTCAACTGCTAGACGCAAATCGAACTTGTACAAATCCCTGATAAATAAACAGTCAAAATATGCTCCTTTTTTATGCACCACATTCTTCTGACCTTGTTGATAAAAAGAGAATAAAGGAAGGACTACAGACTGGTAGTCGAAAGCTCGTTTTCATCATATTTTTAACCACAGATCGCTTTTTAATATAATTTTATAATGTACTGAACTGTTCTTCAAATTGGATACATGTAGTATGTGTCAAAGCCAAAGATAATGCTACCTTTAGATTCTTATAAAGATCATTACCTGGAAGTGAACAGTGAGATTCCATGGCAGAGAAGCTGATGAACCATACAAGTCAAACAGTACACCAATAGGGTAATGCCTGCAGTGACGTGTATAAGAACAGTGTAATAAGAGACAAATAACACAACAGTAACTATGTACATGTAAGTGTTACTGATGAAAGATACATTGAAGGGAGACATTTAAGGTATCAAACCAAAACTAAATTTAAATGATGTATAAGAAGAAATTTACCAACTAGATCCTTATGATCAAGTTCTTAATATTTGCACTTAATATGGTGATAGGCATTTTCAGTGGTAGCTCCCTGGGCTTCGAAATACCCCCACCAGGGAACATCAGGCTCTTCACTCCCATCACCTTTAAGTTTTAAAATTGAGTCCAAGACTTCCTGTTTTGCCAAGCTTACAGTTAAGTACATGCTGTCTGTTTAAACTATTTATTTTATTGGTTATTTTTTTTTAATTTTTAATTTTGACTTATTGCAAAGCATTGTTGAGCCAAAAAAAAAGTATGTCCATACAAAGGTACATGTAACCATTCTAACAAGGTCCCACAGAAGTCATTTTATCTCAAAAGGCACTCACCATTTCAATGGCTGTCCATCATATTCAAACCACAATTCATCTACACTTTCATTACTGATCGCCCTTTGGAAATGTCTTTGAACTTTATCTGTGACAAGGGTCAGGTAGCTTAATCTTGGGACTAAAAGCTGAAAAATATGATCATGTATTTTTGTTAAATTTGATATTTAATAATTTAAGAAAAATAGTCATATAGTTATTAGGGATAGAAAGTAGCACTCCCCAACTTTTGGATGAGTGGAAATTGTAGACATTTGGTATAGCTCTGAAAGTAATAAAACAAAAGTACTGTTAACCCTGACTTAAGGAGAAAAATACTGGTACAAATCATGGACAAACTGTAGCAGTGTTGAAACATTAAGTAATCCCACCAAATTTGATATTAGTATATACCACACTAGTAAATAGTGTTTTTCACGTGCACTGATTGGTTAACTTGGAGGTGATTTGCAAAGTACTATTCACCTCTGAGCAGCTAAAGAGAAACAAACTGCCTTTGTGCATAGCTTTGTTTACCGAAAGTGATGTTTTGGTCTAATAGTTATTCAACTAGTACTTGTGTGGTATATACTAAAACAATTATTCACCTCAGTGTTGGTGAATTTGGTGGATATTTACCTCGATCCACCACTATTCACCTCCACTTCGGCGAATAATGGCCAAACTTTTGGCTGATATTAGTCAATTCTCAGTCAATACTCAGTTGGCATACGGGTTGAGAGTTAAGCATATAACATGATGGAGTATCAACCAAGTATCAGTTATGTGTTGATTGATACAGTGGCCAATTTTTGATGAGGTTTTCCCACATTTCTGAATTAGTAGATTCATGGTCATCAATTTATCTACTGATACAGACAATGGCACATTAGTCACCTACATGTATCGGTCAACTGCTGGTGGTATATCAGTACATTTTTAGTGAACCCTAAAAAACTATACCCAATATTTCCGAAAAAGATAAAGACAAGAGTCTCTTAAGCCCACCCCCCCCCCCGACTTCACGTCACCAATCAACCCCCCCCCCCCCAATTGGCAAAAATGTTCTGCCGTCCCTGGATCCTCTTATATTCGGGTCAGGCTAAATGGCGTGGGTGGGTCATGGGTCGTGGGTCGTGGCCAGTTCTCCCACGATGTAAAGGAGCATTCTCACCAATTTGTTATTTTTGATACCGTTTTTTTTTATTAACAAAAAAACATTTTTCCTTCATGTCTG
Source organism: Oculina patagonica (assembly GCF_052425735.1). NCBI lineage: Eukaryota > Metazoa > Cnidaria > Anthozoa > Scleractinia > Oculinidae > Oculina > Oculina patagonica. The sequence continues at coordinate 5,489 of NW_027558154.1, forward strand.
CCAGACAGTTGTACGGAAGTGGCCCGAAAATTGCAAAATATTATATTTCCTTGATCTTGACGTGTATGCTGCTTGCCGGGAATTTTCTGATCGGCAACGTTTTAGTAACAATCAATTTATTGAACAATTCCATGTGCGTAGCTTGGTGGTTCTTCTTTCCGTGTCGAGTAATTATTTATTTGTTTTTCCAATTTTATCAGGGATGTCACGCTAGCCAATATATTCTATAATTTATAAACATTTGTGGATTTGCTTGGTCTTTTCTAGTGAAAAAGTTACAGCTGCTCGCATCTTTTGCTTTTTAACTGTAAATGATTTATACAGAACACATAAGGGAATTTTTGTTTTCCGGTGCATGGCCAAATTTTATTCCTCTAATGAAAAAAAACAAAGAATTGTTTCAGTTGTTCGTTACCTACTAGTGATCCAATTAGTAGTGTGGGAACGCTCAAGTATGATTGGTTAAAAAAAAGGTAAAATGTACATGTTTGCTGAACGCATTTGTAGAAGCATCATCAAAACTTGCACTGTCTAGGACTATAGCGACAGCAACTCTTTATGTTATTGAACTGACTTCAGTTAATGATTGTACACCGGTTTTAACACAAGTGAGTTTTGTTTCACAAGGCTAAATCGATGTTGCTGTTTTAGAATCCGAACTTGTAGGCGCGACATTGACCCGGTCAAACAACAACAATATGCCAAAAACAAGACATTCAAGTATTTCAAAGATAAAGTTGTGATTTTCACAGTTCCAAGTTTGATACATTACCGGCAGGTATCGTGACAATTTACTAAGCTTTTTGGGGTTTATTAGAAACTTCTACGTGTTCTTGACTGACATCATTTTGTCACAGCAATTTGGTTTAGATGCAAAACATTTAAAAAAAACACACACTCTTATACCTGAGAAAACGGGAATATGTTTACACTCAGCAGCTATTTTATTGATCCTTGCTCATGAATACTAACACATCAATATGAAATTCCCCAAAATAGAAAGAAAAGCTGCCAGACATAGGTTTGACTGCGGTGAAGGTGCGTCGAGATTTGACCTTCCATTATCATTTTAAGCTTGAGGCTGCAGATGCACTAACGAAGGTTGCGTTAAATGAAATAAAAGGGACATCCAAGCACTGCAGCGAAATAGACATTCAATTTTGTTAAACTGACTAAAGTTATATCGCAGACCATTATTTTAAAGTAAAAACGTTTACCAGTATATTACTTTTGCATATATCCTGTGAAAAACGTTTTTTGCATAAATATCCCAAGAAACCTAGTGGAAACATTTCGACACTAGTTTCCCACTGATCCACACAGTGGTCCCTGATTAAAATTCCGATTTTACACAGATGAAATGGTAGCATTGGAAGTAACTGATAGGCTTATCAGCCGAACTGAAGAAAGTTGTCCTTGTCGATACAATCGTTGTAAGGGTGTCCTTGTTTGTTTGAGATTTTACAGTTTTGCTGCAAACTAGCGGTAGTCTCATGAAACGTTACACGACCACGACCCACGACAAACAACCCACGCCAATTAGACAATCTCCTTATATTCAGGATAGAAAACTTGATAATAACTGAATAAATATTGTTGTTGTGTGAACTCTGTGACACAAAGCAGTCTAAAGCAAAAATTTTAACGAACGTTTATAGCTTTTAGCCTGTCATACATGTAGTTGAACTATTTTCTCGATTCTAAAACGTACAGGGATCATCTTCGGTGTAAGAACCTGTGAAACTCACTAGTGACGTAAAACAAAGAACGACCAGGACGACAAAGAGCCTCGAAACAACAGATAGCAGGAAAACAATAGCTCCAAAACAACGACAATTTTCACAGGTTCTTACACCAAGGTAAATTCACGTACAGAGCAAAGAGCACTAGTTCCACAAATCTTCCTGCATGTTCAAACATGCACCTCAATCTCGCCAATCTAACAAAAATAAATTTTTTTTAAAGTGCTTACTCACATAGTAAGGATCTGGCTGTTCTACTGTGACCACCTCATCTGAACTTAAATTAAAACAGACCGGTAATCGGCCATCCCAGATATACCGTAACACCTCCCTGTCTTCCGCCATCTTGAAAGTAAGACATTCCCACAAGTCATTTCGCTTTCACGTGTATTACATCACAACAACATGGCGGCTAGCTGGAGGCACGTTGTTGGGAAGTTGAGAGGTTCGTCTCCATTTAATAGAAGCACTGCATTGTTATATTCAACAAGTTCCACCTTGGTAACAAAGTATGACATTTCTCTATTTAGTAAGTTGAAGAGAAACTATAAATACATTCTAGACGAGAACTTGGCCGTGAGAATTGCTCAAAGTCTTGGAAGTTTACAAAGTGGTGTTTTGATTGCAACTAACCCTGGCATTGGGGTATTACCAAGGGCTTTGTTTAAAGCCGGAGCATCTCATGTTATTGGACTTGAACCTGAGAGGAGATTTCATCCTACTCTATGGGAACTTCAACAAGAACTTACAGAGGACAAACGATTTGATGTAATTCATGGTGATTTCAGTAAAATCGACCCTCACATATTGAGAGATGATATTTGTACTCCCCCAGCTATTGCTTCAGAGGATGTTCTACACTTCGTGAAACCGCAGCCATGGGAATCTGACAATTTAGCGGCGAGATTTGTGGGGATTGAAGCTGCCATTAATCCGTCAGTTCTTCACAGAGTTCTAATTAGACACCTGGGTTCAATTGCTGGAAGAAACGGGATCTTCCAAAAGGGTAGATGTGAATTGGCATTTTTCTATGCTGAGGATCGAGCACAAAAAATCACGGCCCAGTATGGGAGTAAACATTTTAACAGACAGTCTGTCATGGTGGACATGTTCTGTGATGTTAATGTGTTACTTAGAGAACCCTGTTCTCTGTTTTATCCTGCACGTGGCAAAGAAAAACACAAATATCTAACTTTAGTCAGTATTGTGCCGAAGAAAGAGCCAGCTGTTAACATTTCAAGTGAAGACTTACATTATTTACACTACTTCATAAGACTTCTGATGGTCAAACCAAAGGGCAAGGTGGTAAACTCCATTGAAAACATCTGTCCTGGTAGTCGTGTGATCTGTGATGAACTCCATTTTCCACGTGATATGAGAGTAGGTGATTTGTGCACTGAAGACATTGGCAAACTGGCAAGTGCTTTCTTCCAATGGGAAGGCAGATCGCTTAATTTTTTCTATGACGTAGGATGCAATGATGTAAGATTGTAATTGATTCAGGGAAGACCAGAGTAATCCTAGTAGAGCAACATGTAATAATGCCGCAAGCAGAGTTTCTGTATCTATACAGGGATCTCAAGAAATACATATTTCACATTAGTATAATTTCCAGAGGTAAATTCAATTCTGATTGGTCGAGAAGCTCGGACTATGTCGCAATATTCACCGCGCTAGGCGGTGAATATTGCATCTGAAGGTTTGGCTACTAAGCCATGCCACGTTTGCCATCCAAGCCAGTGAACATGGCGGCATTTGCTGAATGAAAATTTCTCTCATTTAAAAGAAATCCCTCCAAGTCCTGGATATTTGAAACATTGGGAATTTTTCAAAGTAACTACCAAGCCTTTTGGACCGAAAATACTTTCAAGAGATGGTTTTCAAGGCATTAGAATTGATCGTAAAGTGTAAACATGATGGTTTTGGAGATTGCACGGCGGCCATGTACTCAGTCAGATCAACTGTCAAAACATTATTTAGTTCTCTTCTCACCGGAGCTAGTAATTCCGAGAGGATTCACACAATTGCTCAGAAGTCACAACGATTAAACAAAGGTACCAGATATCTATCTTTTTCGTAGTGTTCGTTTTGTTCCGTTTTATTGCTAAAACTTTAGTGTAAATAACGGTTTCAATCGATGAATTAAACTGGTTTACACGTATGCAAGCGAGCACTTGTGTTTGTTGTTTTCATGTTTTCTATTGTTATTTTGCAGTTGTTGATATTCACCTCTGAAAATTATACTAAAACAATTATTCACCTCAGGCTCAGTGATTATTGTTGAATAATCCCCTCGACTTCGTCTCGGGGATTATTCAAGCAATAATCACTTCGCCTTCGGCGAATAATTGTTAAATAAAAATTGTGAGCAAAGAGAATTTACATTTTGATAATCATTATTGGTGATTTCCTTTCTTTGTTTTCCTTGCAAAAATCCCACAGAAAAAAAGTGTTCTGTGTTTCTATCATTTTTTTGTAAAACTCAAATAATTGCTGAAACACAATAAGTCTGGCTCTCAGCATTTCTCATTCTGCCAATCATTTCCCTTAGTAGAAAGAGGCAAATTTTTCTATTTCATAAATAAGCTGAGCTGAGGCATTCTACCATTTATTTGTAGACACTCATTGTATAGATCATGCAAGTATTTGCAATAATAATACAAAAATATAAAGAGGATGTTCAGAATACGTCAACACATGTAAGCATTGCCTACCAGCAAATAGTCAGTAATGGTGTAAATGTTTTTTTCCAGAAAATATCCATTCCCACCACAAGGAAAAAGCTCCCGCTAATTTCACTGGCTCAAAGAAAGCTTATCACAGGCTGAAATTTCACTAGAAAACATAGACAGGATAGTTTAGAAATGCACAGAGCCGAAAAGCTGGCTATGCCTTTTATTGAGCTGGCTTAGTCTTTTCCCAGCTACATTTTTGGATTTCATAGGCCAAAGTTTTAATGAAAGTTTAAGGGGGCGTTCAAACCAGAAAAACCTTCAGTGGGAGGGTTAAGTCTAAATTTTGCTTGCTCGGGGCAGTTTCCTGCTTGCTTTTTTTGTTTTAAAATCATAATTATGAAACACTGTAGGTTGGTGGATGGTTTGCCCGAGCAGTTTCCCGTTGGGCAAGTGAGTATGAAAAGTTGCTTGCCCGACAGCAAGAAGTACTTGTCCACGACAACCAGTCAAGACTTGGACAATGTGTAGTTTCCAAATAAGTCAATTTTGGTTGTCAATATTTTTTGAAGACAGCTCTGAAACTGGTATCTGATTTTGTGTCACTGAGGTCTCAGTATTAGGGACGGACCATTATTCTTCTGGGGTGGGGGGGGGGGTCAAATCTCTTTTAAAACAAACAATTTTTTTTGTGTCGTTGTCTGTGGAAACAAATTGTATTCGGGCCGCATCTTCCTGCAGACAACTTTTTTTGGTGTCCAGCAAGTGGCCTTGGTTGGTTGTTAAAACAAAACTGAGTTTACATTTTGTAAAAAGTATACAAGCCATGTAGTTATGCGTCTAGGAAACCTCAGGGTTTTTTTAAACCTTTATTAAAAGTAGCTGGGGGTTTCTAAAAAGTAGACGGTTTTGAGTCCACAGAACCCATTTGACAGGCTTTAACCCGTCGCTTTCAGGGGGTCTGGGGACATGCTTCCTCGGGAAATTTCTGAAAAATGAACACCCGAAAACTAATTTCCTGGCATAAATTCTGATATTAGTGCCCAGGGGGGGTACTTGCAGTATTCATGACGGGGGGTCCGACGGAGCTTCATATTGCGAACCCAAAAAAATACACGAGCCTGAAATTTTACACCCAAAAAAATACCTGGCAACAAACTTTTCTACCCCAAAAAGTAAAAGACCTAGCACCTCGATACTGATTTATTCAATCAAACAGACTTCAAGACCTAAAAAAATACATGACAGATCTCTTGACCCAAAAAAATACCGAGGGTGTAAATTTTCAACCCAAAAAATACGTCGGACCTCCCCGTCATGTATACTGCAAGTACCCCCCCTGGGTATTAGTGATGTATAAATAGCGGACTATCTGCGGTCTGCAAACATTTTCCCTTTCATTTCCCTTTTCCCGTGCAGGTAAACTATTGCTTGTTTGCTCTTTCAAACAATTTTTATCAGGATTCCCCCCCGCACCTCCAAAAATGGTCTAACCATTACAATCATGCAACATTTTGTACTTAGCTATATATAATATAGTGCAAACAAATTGAGAGCTGTACTAAGGGGTTGGATTGGATTGGATTGGATTGGAGTAGAGTGAAGTGGATAGGTTTGAAGGCCCTTCCAAAAATCGTTGGCATGATGAACAAAACATACATTTGAAAGAGAATCTCTATCATCCTGACAAATTTTATTTTTATGTGATAAACATTAGAATTAAAACTGGCTTCAGATGATCCGTTTATGAAGAAGACTGTCAAACAACGATAAGACACTTTCACTATTAAATTTTTTGTTTATTAACAGTTTGTTGAATTTTAACATTATTTTACAGTTATTTTACATTAATCATTCAACATTGGATACGATGAGGACAAACGTTTGCTCAGACTTATTTTGCTATCTAATCGAGGAGGATTAAACAAAAGCCCTGACTGTACAGTCTAGTAAACCCAAGTCGCTATAGGGACTACATGCAGTATAAGACGTATAAGGCTGCAAAAGCTGCGAATGAATTTGCGATTTAGATCGCCGTAACTATTTATATGAGCAACACTGTTGCGTCTTTATCAAGAATGTTATCTAAAACGGATTTCTTGAAATATGTATTATATATAATATTTATTTTTACTGTAGTAAAGTCTTGCAAAATGCTCTGTTAACAGTTATTTAAGGGAACAGCCCAAATTAATATTTGTGTCATAGGAAACCTAAAACTAGTGGTCTATTTTAGAGCACTAGCTAAAACTGTTTAAAAGCGCGTTCGCCTGCGGTTGGCGCGGATGGAAATGGATTGCGATATTAAAACGTTAGCCAACGTTTTCAAGTTGTTTCCGCGCGCCTTTAAAAAAAGTCGATATTTATAGCCGAAGTTTGATTGCTATCCGCAAGTTAAAGTTACATCTTGTTTTAGATGTACAAAGATAATATTTTTTATGGGTTTAGTTGCCTACCACTTATTTCAGAACAGTTTAGACCAAAAATCTGCGAAATCCCCATGACATAGTCCCTTTAAATGTCCCCGATCGGCAGAAGCGTTGGTATATAGAGATGTTATACTATATAGAGATGTTATCAAGAGGCTAAAAGCGTTCTCGGTAACATGCAGAGCATCACCAGAATCACAAAACCCACAACAAAACCAGCTAACATGTTATCTTGAAGTTTCTGCTGTATTTGAAGCTGTTCCTCCACTTCTTTCTTCAGTTTTTCGTAACTTTCACTCCTTTTCTTCAGCTGTTCTTCGTATACAATGAGTTTCCGCTTCAACGCTTTTTCTTGTTCACCTTTAATTTGGAAAAAAATGAATTTCTTTAACAGAAACTAAGAGTTATTCAGTTATGGATTGTTTGGTTAAAGAGCTAGAGGTTTGTAGTTTAAAATGACGACTTTCACGATTTCGAGATTTCATTGAGTTTTATAGTAGAAAGACTGAAATTTCACTCAAGCTTTCTAACGCATTTTCATTAAAATAATACGTACAAGTAAGTCAGGTTTGCTTTTCCGTTTTTCTTTTATTTCAACGGAAGTAGTTTCCTATGACAGCGAATTAAACGGCTAGAGG
>NW_027558155.1:0-12950 GCF_052425735.1 Oculina patagonica
CTTTTATTCCTATTATAGATCATTATACTGCAGATTTTGCTTAACACAATTCAGTATTTATACAACACATTTTGGTCTTTATACTTCATTTCCGATACACTACATGTTACACTGAAACCCACTTACAAATTGCTTGTAATGGGTCGTAAGGATTCTTCTTCTGCTCTGTAACAAATCGTAAATGCCTTGTGATATTTTCAATCGTCAGAATGAATTTTTCATTGATAATTTCCTATAATTTATTTCCGATACATTAAAACCCACTTACAAATTGCTCGTAAAGGGTCGTAAGGATTTTTCTTCTGCTCTGCAACAAACCGTTAATGCCTTTCGGTATTTTCAATCGTCAGAATGTAATTTTTCCGGATGACAACTTGCTATTATTTTTAGAAACCCGGTTAAAAAATTTCCACAAAACTTAACTCGGTTATGATACTAAACGATAACTAACTCGGTTAAACTTTTTTAGAGGCCGCATTGAGATCAGATCAGAAAGTGTAAGAAAAGCTAAGAATAGTGTATCGTTTCGCATACGCTAGCTGAACTTTCAAACTTCAGAAAATTTTAGGGACCGAAATATTGTAACCCGAATTTACGAGCCGCTGTCGCCTTCTCGAAAATCGTAGCTGGCCTTTTTTCGTACCCCAAAACACATTTTTCTCTCTCCGAAAACAACAGGCATTACTTTCCCCATGTCACGAATGTTTGAGCTAAAGAAAAATTCGGTTTTTCATCGCACTTTAATCCGAAAATCGTAGGCGATTGTTGGTCTTCTGAACAGATATTCACCGAAACGGTCTGTTGGGTGCCCCTGTAAAGTATCGTCATGATTAAGCTACTTGTAAACAAGTGGAATGTCTGGCTATCTTGATCCTTTTAAGTTATCATATGCCCGATTCTGCTGCTTTTGAGATTTATTTCAATTTCTTCGTCTACAATTTTCCAGGGTGTTCTCTTCTGGCTTTTAGAAGTAAATATTGAACAGGTTGAACTTTCGCCGCTCTCTGATGAGTGCCGGGGAATGTGGTGTTTCAAATACAGGCATGAATGAATAGTGCAAACTTGCCTGTTATGAGGAGACCACGATAGCCCTGTCTGGGCCAAACGATTATTGCCCTGGTTCTAGAGTTCTCTAGAACTCTAGAACAGACGCCATGTTTGCCCAGACGCCATGTTTGCGTGTGACAGAAAACGAAATCTCATCTTAGACGGTGGTGATTGACGAGTAAAACAATTGTTGAATCTGATAAGAAACCGCTAACCTGGCTAAAATTACCCAGAAAGGTAGTTTAGAATTAACCTAAGGTTAATTCTTCAAATACGCGGCCGCATCAGACAGTTTTGATAAACCAGTTTTGATTAATTGGAAGTAACCCGGTTAACTCGCCAAGTGCGGCCGCAGCCAATGTGTGATAGGAGTCAGATTTGGCCTTGAGACTGTACGGAGACTTACTTGTCTACTTAGTGATGGGCAAAGAATTTTGGTCGGATTTTTCCATGATACGAGAAGTAGATTTTGTAGCTAATTCTTACCAATTCATGGGGAAATTAGCATCCCTCAAAGGGAAATTAGCATCTAGGCTCTTACCGATTGTGCTAGCACTTTTTTGGCATTATTTGGCTTCGCGAGCATTTTTTTTACATTTTATCCCAAAAAGCACTGCTAGCATTATTTTGGATTTTCGACTGTTGTGTTAAAAAGCACAATCTGACTGTATTTATGGCGTCCAAAGATGCATTATGCCCTCATTTTAGTCAAAGAAGCCGAGGAGGCCTGGGGAATAGGTTTGATACGTCAGTGGTTGCCTTCTAAAAACCCAGTCCATCACTCGTTCCAAGATGACGTCATCCACGTTGTCATCAAGGAACAATGGAAGTCAGCCAGCCAAGGCAGAGATAGCTCGAGAGCGTACTCTGACATCAAACATTGATCGTTACATTTTATTGTTGAAAATGTTACTGAAAATCTGAAAAATGTAATATTCTAAGATAAAAAAAAATCGAAAAAAGTTAGCATTTTTATGTTACCCACGAGCACTTTTTAAAAAAATTAGCATTATTTTAGCACTTTTTTGGCAAAAAACGAGCACTTCTTTTAGCATTTAATGCTTTTTTTTACGAGCACTTTCGGTAAGAGCCTATTAGCGTCAGGAGCTTCTGTTAGCATATATTTAGAGAAATTCTCTTGATTAGAAGCAGCGTTTCGGATTTTTTGGAGCAACTTTATTATCAGAAGCAACTTTTTTGGATTTTTGGAGCAACTTTTGAGCAACTTTTTAAGAAATTACGGGCAACTTTTTTGGGAAATCTCGAGCAACTTGTGGAAAGCCCTATGTCCGAGACGTCTACATTTTCAGTCTGCATTTTTGCAAAAAACATGTATCTTTTCAACTCAATCTATGCAGTATATTCTTAACACACTTTAGCCGGCTGAACGCAACGTAAATTTACGTCAGATTTCAATTTATTGATATTGTACAATTCCATCATTTATTTAAAATGGAGAAAGATATTTTGGGGTTGTATTGTTAAAAATTGTTATATATATTTTGGAACCAGAAGTTTAGTTTCTGATAACTAAATGCACAACAGATATTAGCAATAAAATAAAGACTTGTACTCAAAATGTCTTTGCATACCATTGTTGTTTTATTGTAGCACTGAGTCAAATCGCACAAACCTTAAACGGTGATGGGATAAAACTCTTTTTCTCAGATACGCTGTCACAATTCGAATTTGTCTGACCGAAACGTTCTACTTCGGATTGACTGTGAAAAAACTTCATATCATTCTTGCTGTAAAACAATACTCCAAAACATACTAGGTGGCTATGCATAATGACGCCTGAAGATAAAAGGAAGACGAACGCGCTTACTTACTTCCGGCAAGATATCTCTACCGCGCGCGGCCAGGGGCCTACAGTTAGCTACAGTTTTGTAGTACAGCTTTGGCGGGAAGCTGAGCTTTGAAAATTAAGATCTCGTACCCAGGGTCTAAAAAAAACGTTTCGAAACGAGCGTCGAGCCACAGGAGTGTTGATCGAAATACGTTTTGAAATTAAAAACGCATAATAAAGCACAGGCGGCCCAAGCGCACCATATATTTATGAAACGTACGCGAACGTGGTTTCATGTCCACCGAAGTCAAGAGGTCGATTCTCCCGTCAAAGTAAGACTCGAGTCAAGGAAGGACAAGATCACTCTACATTGATATATTTATTGGATTTATGAGAGATCTTACAGAACCGCGTTGATTGTTCCGATATGATGCGAATTTGACTGAAGAACTGCCTTCATTCGCATTCATTGGAACAGTCAACGCGGTTTTGTAAGATCTTTCATAAATCCAATAAATATATCAATGATCGATAAAACACTGACACAATCGCGAAAATTAAGTACGCTTTTGTTCTAGTTTTTCTTGCAATCGCGAAAATTAATACTCGCGAAATTCGCCTCCCGTATTTTCGCGAAATTAAGTACGCGCGAAAATTAGTAAGAATAAGGTGCAAAGGACCCTGCTGAGATTTCCTGCTCAAAGCACGCTATAAGACGTTAGAAAAAATCCTTTTAAGCATTTTTATTACAGAAGCTTTGTTTTTGGCTTGACGAGAAAATACACTTTTATCTGGCACACCTGGCAACTAGACGCATAACTTTGTGTGTATGTGTACTAGGGCTTCTCTTTTTCAATGAAACTTGATTGATATGTTTACATTAGTTGTCGCCGAAAGAAACTACTTTCCCCACGCATTTTCATACTAAAACACGTGCAGTCATTTTCCATGGTTTCCGTACGAAAAATAGACGTGTTTGTTTAAAATTGCTGTTTTGAACTTTCTCTCTCTCTCAAAGTCCGCGATATTTGGACGAAACCCGTGGTATAAAAATAAATCAGTGGCATATCAAATGAAACCCGTTGCGGTTTCAAGTGACAGGTCACGCGTGTGGTTTCAGTTCTAATTACATGCACCGGCTCCCCCGGCAGTGTCATCTTGCAAGCGGGCAAAAGTAGCGACTCTCCCCTCGGGTGAATGTCATTTTGTCGTAAGAAGCGGTCGCTAAGCTTTAGTGTTCGAATCTCGTAGTACAGCCGTTGGGATCGCGGTCAATGGCGAAGTGAAGGTGGGCAGAATCGACGCAAAACGGAGCTCCTCGAGAGCCCGTGCAATGGAATTTTGAAGCAAGCGCAAATCGTACGGTTAGACCTTTAACCTTCAGTCTAACTGGTGGCAATTCGGGGATTTTGCGTTGACTTGTTTAGAATTTATTGGCTTTCGCGCGACGAGGGTTCGCTCAGAGGTCTCCAACCTTCACTTCGTTTATAGTGGAACACCCCTCTCCTCCGCAGAGGCCTCTTATTATTTCGTGCGGGCTGAGAAATGGGCAGAGGTGAAAAGTAAGCGCGCGGAGCCTGGAGAGAATGGCAACGATAGGCGCGGGGTACACTGGGAAAGGAAAGGCGCCTCTCCCGTCGCCTCCCGCGCTCCCCCTATTTTTAATTTTTCGTGTTTTCGCCTTACCCCAAGAGCCTCTGCGGAGGTGAGAGGTGGAACACCACCAGCGAACGCTAACTAGACTCGTCGAAAACAGCCTGAGACGCGGCCAAACAACAAAGAATACAACAAGGCAACAAGATAAATAGATTTTATTCCCAGAACATTAAATTTTATTCCTTTTGAAGAGTTCCCATACAAACCCCTATAAATCGCATCTTTGTAACACAACACCGCTCAAAGGCAATAGTCGCGTTTCATAAATATTTCACATAGTGCGCTTCGGCCGCGGCCTGTGAATAAAGCAACATTTATCCCTGTTCAGTTCTGTCATCCGGCATATATCAGGGAGGGGGGGGAGCTTATAATCGGATGTATTTTTTTTGTTTCCAGGTAGATGGACCATGACAGGGGACTAGCACTTATAACCGGAATTTTTTACGGTATATCGGACTTTTTAGCGTGGCTCGCGCAACTCCTTGATGTTTTAATTCGGCCAATTTTATTGTTTTTACAACCAATCAAAATCGTTTCTTTAGAGTCGCTCGAGTTCGTCAAGCTTGGGCAGCAAGAGTCGAAGTTCAACTCGACCGCTTTTGATCAAATGGAACTTTAAGAATTTATTCTTTCGTGCTTAGTTCAATCGTTTCATGCCAGCTTATTCCTTGCCGCTATCACAACATTGAGGAAGCCTGGGCCCGGTTGTTCGAAAGAGGGTTAAATTAACCTTGGGTTAGAGCTAAACCAGAGGTTAAATTTCTTAATCGCAGGTTTATTAACCCGAGGATAAAATGGTGTTGTTCAAAGCACGTTTAGCGGGCCGGTTAGTTAACCCCGGGTTACGCGCGCTAACCTGCGGATAGCATCCCATAATATTCTTTGTTTGTCTGTTTTATTTCGGGCCAGCGGTAAAATTAGCTTCCGCTACACCGGCACCTACACGCAAGGCGAGAAGACAAGGCTTTAACGCGACCCAAATAGCCGTTTTAACGGACAAAGTAGATGAGAACTTGATCATTTTACAGAATAAACTGACGAACAGCGTGACAAACGAAAACAGAACGACGTATGGCAAGAATTTACCGTGGCGATAAATGCCGTCGGCGTGAAAATGAGGACTGTACACGAAGTTCGCGAAAAGTGGAAAAATTGAAACTTCGCGGCAAAGAAAGACTTCCCAGACATGATTCATCGACTGCAAAGCATAATTACGTCGAGTGTTGCCGTTTTGTTTGACTTTCACTATTGAATTTTACTATTTAATCCGAGGTTAACGATTTAACCCACCTAGCTAGGTGGGTTAAATTTAACCCGCTGTTTACCCCGAGGTTAACGTTAACTTGCCTTCGAACAACAGAACTAACCTACGGATAAAATTTAACCGCAGGTTAAGTTGATTTAACCCGAGGTTAGGAGTTAACCCTCTTTCGAACAACCGGGCCCTGGAGATTAACTTCGCTTCACACCAAAGTTTGCAATTTTTAGGCTATTGAGCGGTGACAACTTTTTTAAACTTTAAAACTTAATTGAGGACACTCAAAAGTTACATCATCACGGCGGCCATATTAATGATCAGACAGTGTCATTTCCCAAAAGGAAAAAAATTATGATTGTTTTTAAAAAGAAATCTTTTGCTTCACGAAGGTCGCACAAGCAACTGCAATGGAAGTTTCGCCGGAGATTTCTTCTCGTTTCGTAAGTGGCCTATACAGGGTTGCCACTCATTAGAACCCCAAAATTCCCTGACTTTTCCCTGACCTCAAAACAATTTTCACTGTTACATTTGCGTAAGCTTCTTCTGCAGTACATCGATGTTCTTCTCTTCAATTTCGATCTATTTACATTTTTCACAGGATTTTGAACACTTAGCCGGCTAAGAGGGACAAGTGGGTCTGGGACGAGAATGGGTCCTCCCCTCTCCAATGCAGAAGTTTGAGGCTTTTGTTTGACGTTAATCAGGCCATTTTATGTAGTCAGCAATCTCAGTGCTGCAACGATGTCTGTTACACATAGCAACGAGCGGAAAGGCGGGGTTTGGCTGGGAATGCAAAGGTACTAGGCACCAGTGGAGTTCCCCCCGAAACGAAGGCGGGGACCTGACTGGGGGCGTAGGTGCTTAGACGGTTGCTACGGGAACCGACTCCATAGTAAGGCCCTTTGAATAAGTCACACTGACCGGAGCCAGTGGAGGACAGGATCTAGAGTGAAGAAATAAAGAAAAAGAGGGATAAGGGTAGGGCGAGAGACGAAAAAATCTGCTTGCTGCGAGCGGACTGCAAACGCACACTTCATTCAGCACGACGAAAGCGCGCGAATAGAAAGGGAATCGGATTAAGAACGAGGCAGCGCTAAGCCGAGGCTTGGGCGGGGCTTAACACACACATTAACTTATGACAATCAAAGCTTGACTTCAATTCAAAACAAAGGTGAACCCGAGCCAATCGATCCTAAGCCCCTTCGGCTAAGCGAATCGATTGGGACTGTGGAGTTTTACTCGCTCGTTTATACAAAGCCCGCCTCGGCAGCGACTCATAAGGCCAATACGACTCATTCCTTTAAAAAGCTTTATTTATGATTCGCTGTTAATAAAAGGGATACAAAACCTACGATATGTTCAAGAGTTGTTCAAGGCCAAAACAATTTGTTTCTCGTTAAAATCGGTGACTGGAATCCAAAGGACGATGGACATCGCAAAATATAACTTACAAGACGTCTCAAAAGGCATCTTAAGTCAGAGCTAGAGAGCTGGTACATCTCATTTCGTTTGTTGCAAGTCAACTACTATTGTGCCTGTGTTTGCAAAAAAATCAGACTTAGGAGTGAAAGATAAAGCATATCTTTCCTCCCAGGAGCAGTGTAGATATCTGATAACTTTTTTCCAAGGATGTCAAAAAATTTCAAGAGCTATTGCAAATCGAGAGAATCGGCAACATCTTAAGATTCAGCCTTAAGACTTAAGTTAGAAACTTCTTTGTTTTGGCCTTAGTGAAAGATAAAGCATATCTTTCCTCCCAGGAGCAGTGTAGATATCTGATAACTTTTTTCCAAGGATGTCAAAAAATTTCAAGAGCTATTGCAAATCGAGAGAATCGGCAACATCTTAAGATTCAGCCTTAAGACTTAAGTTAGAAACTTCTTTGTTTTGGCCTTATCTCAACTAATGTACAAGATTATTGAAGAAATGATTCTAAAAATACACTTATTTGATAACAATTACATTTAATTTTATCGCGAATTTGAGGGTGTAAAGCTTCCAACACAGCACTGTTTCGAGAGATTGGCATCTTATTTCTCCTTACAATATTAATACAAATACAAGTTGCAGATTTGAAGAATAAAGAAGTTGATCACTGAAATGACGTTTTCTCGATATACAATCAATTCTCCTAACTAGATTTTTAAGAAATGTATGGAGACCGGTAGGGAGAAATTGAACATCGACGTCAAAAGTGAAAAGAAAAAACACAGAGTTATTTTTTGCGCCGGGTAGCAGATCTAGCAAGGTCTCACATGAATGACTCGCCACCCTTCGGTAGAACAATACAACAAACAACAGGAACAATGTCCCTTGCCCTACACACAGAAGTAGCAACTGCTATACTAGAGGACCAGTTGAATTACAAGCTAACGAGAGCTGCTAGACTGATGAATTTATGGAACCAACACAAAACCCGCGCATAAAAAGGTTTGTCAAGACGGACACCACACGAGAGCTTTACACCATCAAATTAAGCCAGGTAATTAACTAGCTCTGTTAAAAATTGTATTTCTTTCAAAGGTGGCGTAAAGAGATTTCATTTTCATTACGCCCCAAAAATGACAAGTAAAATTATGCACAAGCGAATAAACAGAATTATTATCCAACTTCACTCATTGGAGTTCGATTAACGCGCAAAACGACTACAATTTATATCTCACGGTGTTCATTCCACCATAGGAACCAGTAAAACAGAATAGTTGTAGTACTCAACTCAAAACAAAGTTCAAAGTCTGGTTTCAAGGAAAGAAAAATGTTGGATAATAAATCTCGTACATGTATTAGGAATTGCATTTTTGTGTGTAATATTCGTTGTGCATTTTTATTCGTCATTGAATTTTGACTTGCCCTAAGGACTCGCCAAAAATACAGCACAACTCGTAAAGATATGCAGAGAATTGACACACTAAAATGTTTAATAAAATAGATGCACTTTACGACACATGGCGGCTAATTATAAATTTAACAGAACACACATTCACTCTTGTTGTAGTTATTTCTTTAAGAAGCGCTCTGGATTGGCGCATATCATTAAACAAAACTCAATTAATTCAATTTATTGCGATATTATAATCGATCTTCAACGACTGCGAGCGAGCAAAACCAAGCATGGGTTACTGGGGACGATCCCGCCAAAACGATCCTCGATGATTCGTAGTAGCAACGTACGCTTGCGCAGTGAGGCCTTTAAGTGAAGCAAAGGCTGATATAAAGCATTTAGCTTTTTGACGCTTGCTTTCAACAATCTTGTGGAGAAAAAAAGGGACTGAAAACAGTCCATGGACTAATTTTTATGATGGCATATTACACCTTAGAAAAATTACGTACATCACTTTTGATAAAATACAGTAAACTGAGCAGCTGAGCAAATCAGAAAAAAATGCTCACTGCCACGCAAAAAAACTATGACTAAATGTAACAACTTAAATTGTAACCCTGAATAAAACTAGCTTGACAGCCTTAAAAAACAAACATTGGTCTGGAAGATGCTAGTACAGTGTAGTTGCAACAAGGTAACATGCTGCCCCCCTCCCAGACCATGGGTAATGCTTAAGGGACCCCCCCCCCCAAGGGAACATTATGACCCTGGTGGGGAAGGAAGTGACTTTGTAGGGGGGACAGGGGGTGTTGTTTCATCTAACATCTTCACAGCCCTATAATAATTTGCACATATATCATATTCCTAGCTAAGAGTGCGTTTAAGGTATTGGTACCAATGGAATAAGCCTTAATAAATTCAAAGCAACCAAAGGACAGTTGACTTCAGGCGAGGATTAATCAAGCACTGTTCTGGGTACAGTGATTTTCAATGCTTAAAATATCGACTAGTAACAGGCATAATATTATTGCAGTAGAAATACAAGTCATACATACAGCGTAAAAAATCCTTAAATGTACCATTCTTTTTTCTTCTCTGAGTCGTCCTCGGCTAGCGGTTTTCTGGGCGCAGTCATGCCGATGTAGGGATCGGTGCTCTTTGGTTCCTCGTCGTCTTCATGTGTGTGATACTCTCCCTTGTGTCGCGCCCAATACCAGTAGATTACAATAAGCAACACTACCAGCAGGAGCACAAGGATAAGCACAACCACCACAATGATGGCAGTCTTATTATCATCATCAGCTTGCTCTTCAGGTGATTTAGTTGTAGGTCCAGTATTGGCAGTAACTGGACGTGCGCCAACAGGTCGTGGAGTCGGAATCTCTTTAGGTACGTCTGGCTCTGGGCCGCATTTGCCCTTACTGAGTCCAGAGCCGTCAAATCCATCTTTATCACCGTCATAGACAAAATCCTTGATTGGTTCTGCTGTGGGATAGACTTTCGTAAATGCAACCCGTGTGACCTTCACGCCAGTTATGCAGCCCTTGAATCCAGCATCACCTTTCCTTCCAACAATTATCTTTTCCATTCTGGGGAACGGTTTATCAAGCCGATTGTCATCGGGACGCTTTTTGCTTTGTCCATCAACTGTATAATTGACCTTCGCATTTCTGCGGCTTAGTGCAAATGTGTGCCTGCTTTCGTCACAGAAGCTGCTGCCAGCTGGTGGAGTAATCTCAAAGGAACTGTCCCCTCCAAAGCTTTTGTAGGAAAACTTCAGGTTCTTAGAGGTGGGATCTAACCTTAGCAGAAAATTTTCATCCGTATTTTGGCTGGTGATTTCGATTATGTCACCTCCACAGCTATCCTTGTTTTTTACTTTGAATCCGACTACAATGTCAACTCCAGGAACAGACTCGGCAGCAGGGAATGTGTAGGTTAACTGGCTGTCTTGTCCAAAGGTTGCACCATAATCTGAAAACAAGGGAAGGCAAAGAGAATCAACCAAAAAATAAATACAATGTAGATGTCAAAAATTCCATAAGACACAACTGAATATCAAATTTTGTTCCTGTTGAGCCCGCCCATTACAGGGGCTTTGTCGCAGATTTTACCAGACTTTTGAACAACCAAAATTTATATTTTGTGTCACAGAAAACCTAAAAAAATTAACCAATTTTTAAAATTGCTATATTAGAGCACTGAATCTGTACACAAGCGTCTTTGATAGGGATGGCTTGGATGGAAATGGATTGAAAAAAATAAAGCTTTACAAGTTGTTTCTGCAGGTCAAAATAAAGCTATTCAAGTTGTTTCTGCAGGTCTATTTATAGCCATTGCTTGATTTCTATCTGCAAATTAAGGTTATATCTTCCTTAAGATGTTCAAAGAATATGCTTTTCATGGTCAAGAGCTTTAAAAACACAAAATGAATTAAAATGACTGCCAACTTTGGCGTATAATTTTCGCTAACAGTGGCCAATCCCTCCGGTGTCGCTGGTTTTTTGATGTTTCTCTCCTGAAATAAGCTTTAAAAATCAAGTGACTTCCCTTCAAATCTTTTTTGATGTTTTTGCTATCTTTATCATCTAATATTTTGGCCATTTTTTCATCGCAATGTTGAAATTTAGGGACCATTTTCGCCTTTGGCTGAGCTCTGTACAAAGCCATTGTTGCATGATGTCAATCGTCCAATAATAATAACGTCATTCGTCCAATAATAGAAGCCTCTTTCAAATTTGGTCGGTGCTAGCTGGTTAGTTGGAATTAGCCGGGGATTGAAAGCCAATCAGAAACAAAGAAATATTTTGAATGAATAATAATAATTATTATTAACTGGGAATTATTGATGTTCCACGCTTTCCCAAATATTACATGTTTTTTTTTTGTATTATTTGCCACTTGAATAGTTATGTCATAACCTTTTCAGAATGTTGGGTACAAATTTGCTCTTCAAATGTCACTTAAAATTTGAATCCTGTTTGTCACATTAATGATAATAGCGTCGCGCACAAATTCTAAAAATAGATTTGGTCTCATGAGACCCCCAGCGTGACTCAGACAAACATTGCAGTCGGCCATAAGCGAATGTATGCGAGAGAGCGTCAATACGTGAAGAAAACATGTGAAAAGTTAGGTAAATCGGAGTGTATGCTTTCTCAAAGGGTCAAGAATGGTTAGTACAAAGCACTGCTGTCATGGTGAGTGCAAAACCGACTCAAAGTATCCTGAACATTGGCCAAAATCGCTCTTAGAGCTGGAGGAATCGGGGAAGAAAGTCTTCATTCCATTCGGCTTACGGTACGAATTGCGAAACGAAACGGTACTTTACGAAATGGTACTTTGCGAAACGGTACTGAGGTAAAAATATTGCAAAAATATTGAATGGGGCAAATAAACATTGATTGCAAAACAGGTATAAGTCATGATAAGTCGACCCAGGTTTGCGTGAAGGATAAATGTGATGCCTGCTTTTGAATCAAAACTTGTCGCGTCGCGAAAGAATTTATTTTTGAACATGAATCAACAATGCAAAACGTGAATCAGGGTGAATGAAAGTAACATCAAAAATCAGAAATAAAGACGCCTGTAAAAGCACTACTCTCGCTTTAGTCATCCGAAAATGAAGGAAGCGAAATCTTTCTGCCGCCGAGGATTTCTTATCTTTATTATAGTGCATGAATGTACGCCGCGCGCCCGGCGCGCCAGGTTGTAAATAAAGGTCGCGATGGTCACGTTTGTCATTCTTTCTTGTTATGTGTAGTCATGAAAACGAATGGATTAAAAGTCTGTTTTTTAACATGGCGAACATTTATTAAGATCGAATAAAAGTTTCACAGAAGGTTCATGAATTTATGGCATTTTTTTGCGGGGAATGTGTTATCTTTCGGGCGACAAACGCCGACAACTGTGATTATTATGCAAATGACTGCTACACCGTTCAGCTACATTTTTGCCGATAAGAATTATTTCGAGCCGATCAAAATAGCTATTTTCGGTCAATTCTAAATTTGACGCTAGGTTCGTGATTAGTGTTTAGAAATACGATTTTTACGGCTCGATAGTAGTCCAGCCTTTATACATTCCGTAACACGTTTCACAATTAAGGTCATCACGAAGGGTTGTCGTTTTCCGCTTAATTTTAGCCCTCTGCACTTCAGCCATCGTTTTAACTGATCCACAGTATAGTTCTCTGCTTCACTTTCAAATTTCGAGCCAGGAACGCCATCATCTTGCGTGAGAACGGCCAAAGACCGAAGCGAAGTGCTCGCGAGCGACATAATTTCTTCATATCGCTCTTGTAGTTTGTCTGAGTCATGTGGGGGGTCTCAGTTTTGGTGACGTCATTTGTGCGCGACGCTATTGTCATTGGTAACCAA
>NW_027558156.1:0-12936 GCF_052425735.1 Oculina patagonica
ACAAGCAGCTATTTCAAAAAGAAATAGCGTTTCGTTTCCTGATTGAGGAAGGAGTGAGAAAAGTGTAACACTTAAGGAGAGGTGGGTTTGGGGTTTACTTTAATTTGGAGAAGGTCCAAGTGTATGTTGAATTTGCCGAATTTAGGCACGAGTGCAGAATGAAAAGAAGAACTTCATATTCAGTAGAAACTTAAATTCCCATTTTACACCTACTGTCGATTTTATGTAAAGGAGACATAAACTACGTCCTGCTGCAGTTTGGCTTTCAAGAGTTCAAGTAACACATAAATATTTCTCTTTATACAAATAGCATGTGTCTTTCTCTCCAAATTAAGTTAAGTGAAGGGAGCTTGCCTTTATCGTTTTTACTCATCCAGTGGAAATTAAAATTATTTTTTTTTATTTCTGCAGAACACTTTTTTGCTTAAAAATGGCACCCGATAGCATAACTTTGAATGTTACATGAATGGAAAAATAACTTACAGAAAATATTTAAATATATTCCTATTAATGTGGGGAAACATGAAACCACAAGAGTAAAATGCAAGATCAGAGTAATGCAATTAATTTAAATGGTTTATTTTTTGAAACAAACAATCCTAAAATAAATCAGTTCCATAAATAAAGTGTTTTGTGACTACTTTACAAAGACACGTAAACAACCAAAGCAAATTAATGTAAAAAGCTACCATACACAGATTTTGTAACAATGATTTTTAATTAAGGAAAATTCAAGTTTAAAGAAAGTTATATGTTATATATAGTCGTACCAGGATTGTATTTTGCTCGATCCGCGCTGCACGCTCTCCCGGCAAATATTTTATTATTGCTTCTGTTGTCAGTGTAACAGCCTTGCATTGGTAACACTGATAATAACGATTTGCATTTTTGGCGATACTGTGGAGTTTCGATCAGACCCCGATGGCTTTGAATAATCCAAATAATGTTTATATCATTAATTTAATCTCAGAAATCTGCTACAGCAGTTGCAACGGTAGTTAATATTGAGCGTTACATCAACTAAGGAGACGAATTTAGTTCGACACGGCAGTTGCACACCTTGCTATACGATACTGTCCATACAAAATTTAAACTTTGAGCAGAACTTCTCAACTTTCCGTGCAGACTCGAATGTTTTTGCGACGCCGACGTGACACTGATCACGCAATTCCGGGTACATCCACGCGAGAACCCACGCAATTTTGCGTGTATTCGCGCTGTTTGTGACGTCGAAGATGCCGTGAAATTTTCCTGTACAAAAAGAATTCGCTTTTTTTCACGATCCCATAATACATCTTGTTTTATTTAAATAACCCCCCAAAATTTTTGCATAAGCATTGTTTTCAATTTCTCTGGGGACGATTGCACGTCACTGTAAATCCCAAGAGAAATTGAAAACAATGCTTATGCAAAAATTTTGGGGGGTAAACAAGATGTATTATGGGAACGGTGAAAACAGCGAATAGGGCAATCTCCCACATTTATACATTCCTCTGTTACATGAAGTGAAATTAACTTTGTAAGTCACCTGCAAATATGCACTTCTCTTTGTAGCGCACTTAAGCTCTACCGTGCGAGCAAACACGAGATACGCCAAGTCATCCCGTTTTTAACTCGAAAATTCCGAGTTTTGGTGAGAGGGCCGATTTCACTCCCTCACTCCCTCACTCCTTCACTCGTTTCCTGTTAGACATTTTAATTGAATTAATTAATTAATATCAAATTGAATTAATCAATTAATCTTGTGAAGCGGGTAGGGGGGTTGGCTAAAACGCGAGCTTTACTTTGTTACTTTATATTGAGTACACAAAGGCTATATATTTGTTTCTGAAAACCCAATGTTCTCCTTGTGGTATGCATTCTTCCAGGCGTAGACCCAAGCACACGGAATTTCGTGCTGAACGCATGCGCATATATGAAGTACACAAAGACTATATATTTTCACCAAATCTTACTGAGAACTGGTTAAAATTCAACAAAACTTGGGGTTCGATTTATCGCCGAGTATTTCCGAAAAAAATTAGATGGTACTAGAAAAAAGTTCAATTTGAATGAAATATTCATTTATAAGCCGAGCGGTCATCAACAAACGAAAATTAACAAACGTTTGTATTTATTTTTGGTCATTACCTTTTATTTTAGCGGCGGCTCCTAAAAACCCATTTGGTTTAATGACGCAACGTTAGGAATTAAGCTTTATTCGTCTTTTCGTCGCTATTTAGGCTGGAACTCGTCTTCCATCGGCTCGCTCTGGAATATTATTGTTTTGTCGGCGTACGTGATCGTGATCGTTTTTTGAACTGACGAGGGCATTCGAAATCCCGCATGTCTTAAACAATTTCCTCGCAATCTCTTCTACAATAATTATTTCTGCCTGAGACTGTTTCTGTTCCTTTCCTTCTGTTCCTTCCTTTAAGTTTAGTTTTAAATTTGCAAAATCACTGCTAACGTGACTTTTCAAGAGAAGAAGGGTCAAGAAGGAATCGATCTATTTGACTTGTTGTCGCGACACCAGAAACTGGCCAATCAGAAGCGGTCTCTCCCACGCGCTTGGTAAACATTGTAACACGATCTGACAGAAATCGGTTGCATGTAATATTTTTGTTCAAAAGCTAAAACTTAAAATACCACGACTTCTCTGCTAAAAGAAAGCACTTCAGAAGAGTTTGATTGGATTGAGGATACTCGACAAATACTGGTAACAGCACATGTTTCGTTTTGATGACATTTAAAGTTCACCCGCTTGATCTGCTTGATCTTTTCGCTAGCAACCTGGCGAATTACGACGGACTGAAGATTCACTGAATCATCAGCAATCATCCCGTATTCTCTGGCGATTTTGCAGTTGTTCTGAACTGTCTCTACCTCGGCAACAACTTTCAATTTGAAGTTTTAGTTGTTTGAAAACTAGTAGCTTTTGGCATGATGATGGATAACTGCTTAATTCTTCAGAAGAATGCGTGTTTGTTTGAGATGGGATTCTGAACTCAGGTGAATGTTTTGTCACGCTTAATTGTGTACGGTTCTATTAATGAATTCATTCTTTATCAGTGATTTGTTGTTTTTCAATTGCATAGTTGTGATTTAACGAATATGTTGATTCGCTGTACGTGGATTGCTTTATAGTTTGAAGGAAAAATTGGGTCTCGGCTTATAGCCGAGTGATTTGGGTTTATTTTTTGTCAGAGTCTAACTGGTTCCAAAAACTAAAAGTCTAGGGTCTCGGCTTATAGCCGAATAAATACGGTACATGTACATGCATGCTTAACTACCTGGGCTAAAATCTGAACCGGAAGGGATTGCATTCTTGTTAACTCTCAAGGGACTGTTTTAATTTCTCAAGGGAATACTTTCCGCTGTGGGTGATCAAAGCGCGTGACTTGTAAAGTGTCACTCTATAGTTGTGCTTCAGCACTTCCGTTCTTGTAGAAAAAACGTGACTTGTCAAATTTACAAACATTATATAAGAATCAAAAACGTGAGTAGCCCAAATCTTACGACACATAACCAATTAAGAATGTAAGGGTTCAGCGCTCGAAGTCTATGTGCAAAATCATATGTATTCCTTAAGCTAGATTATAGTTAATTTTTAAAAATAGCAAAACCCGTGTTAGATACTACATTTATAGAAATTATATCCATTTGCTATATTATTGTTAGTTTTTAACATATGGGGATCTTCTTTAGAAAAGCTCAGTACTGAGTAGCGCTAGCTTAATATTTTTAGCAGATACATGACATTTCTGTAAATTAGAAATATAATGGACGAATAAAAGTATTACAGAAGGCAGCGAAGTTTAAAACGATTAAGAACGCAATTTTTACTAGTACAAGTCTTTAGGCGCTAATATTAATTTAACCTAAAATCACATAGCGAAAACAAAGACCGCTTGGACATGTCCAAGCTATTTAAAACTACCACTACGTCAGACCCATGTCACGCGATCTCTCGCTTGTAGCTATAAATAATCATTCACCTATTTTCAGTTTGAATACTCTGCGCTCTGTTTGTGTGAAATATTTATTGTTGTGTTACTCAAGCGTTTGGCTCGGAGCGAGTACAAGTCGTACAATTTACCCGGAACGTGTTAAATATTGCAGAACAACGACTTATTTTCTGGATATCCCAATTTTTGTTTTGAGTTTACGGTATTTTGAGAATCGAAACGTTATCGAAACGTAGGTTGCAAGTTCAGCAAGAATGTGTCAAAGCACGGGATACACGTCATCGCGCCAGGGGAATTACCAAAAGCTTGTCGGAAGACGCTTACGGCGAAGCACAATGGGATAGCCTTTATAGTCTACTCTTTATTTTGGCGTGATTTGGCTTTCTTTTAAATGAACTGGCTTGGGTTATTTTATTGAACATTCGGAACAAAATAAATATTTGCATGCGTAAGCAGGCATTTTTCCGGCTAGGCAGAAATTCATGTCACGTTCACTCCGTGACTAACGCAAACACGCAAACACGACTTGTGTGTTTCTCAAGTGACTGCCTTTCTAAAGATTTTACTGTGCGGCGCCGTGCCTTTAATTTAGCCAAAGCACTGAAAGAGGTCAGGAGGTCAAACATTACCCGCACGAACACACTAAAACGTTGCTAATAGTTAACCAAAGGGAACTCATTTCGTGACAATTGATTATTTCTGCTGAGTTGCACAATTTAGAATTGCAACATCATCTAGCTAGCAAAGCGCACTATTACTAAAAATAGATTTCGCCACATGATACCCCCCCCCCCCCCCCCCTGCGTGAGTCGGACAACAATTTAAGTTTTGGCAAAGGCTTTGTATGGAGGATGGAGGGGACGCATTCTTGACAAGAAAAAAAGGGCGAGAAAGGCACAATTTGAGGCCGAGATTCTCGAAAGGCTCGAAAAATGATAGATTTCAAACATTTTTGCTTTAGTAAGTGAAAAACAGATTGAAGGTATCCAAAAAATGGCCCAAAATTGAATTTATTAGTCGAAGATCCGGTAATGACTTTTTACTATCCAATTATATAATTGAGAAGGATTGCTTCATTTAGGCACCGGAAAGATCGTCGGTTGCAAGAAGTTCAGAATTCTTCCCGAATTTGACGGCACTGATCGCCGGCCATCCGATCTGTTTCGACACATGATAGATTGACGGCGGGTTTGATTTAAATAAAGCTATTATTTATCCCCATTACTATTACAGACTGCAGCTACAGCTGCCGAGCTCGAACAGTATATATTAAATAGTATTTGCCGCGACAATTGTGTAACGAAATGGACCTCTTTAAATATTCGGGTCAGGCAAGGGGACCGATCGGACGAGCGTTTCTTTGTGTAATTTTGTGGTGGCATAAATCTGAGGTTAGCTCTGTTGTGTTGCAAAATGTGCCGCTAAGAACAGTGTAAAAGTTTTGCATTTCTCATAAGAATAAATGTTTTCTTTCAGCAAATCCCGGCAGCAAATCGGGCCTTTATAATCCATTCAATAACTGATAGTAAAACATTTTACACAATTATTGAATAATCGCTCTGTTTGACAAACCTTTTGTTTCAAACCACGGTTTGAGCTTTCTACGTTGCACAGGTAAGGCTTTCCGAAGTCCGAGCCAATCTGGCCATGGTTTTGTGAAACAGTCGCTAAATATGCCTCCAAAGTGGCCGCCAACGCCTGCTACGCAGGCTAAGAGCGGTTTGTTTGTCCGAATTTTGACTCACACCGGGGGTCAAATCAGTCTGTGACGTCATTAGTGCACTTCGCTAATCGCAACATCATTAAATGTGTTAAGTGATATTTATAAGTGTTTTTGTAGCCTGTTGTGAAATTACTTCCGGTGGAAGCAGTGAACGTTAAACGTTTCTTCCGTTCAGAAGTTAATGCATCGCCATTAGAAAAATAAACAGCAACTGTTTTGCTGAAAATGTAGTCGTTAGAAATGGGATGTGTAGCCGTAAGGTAAAAAAAAACGAGGAGAAGCGGCTTTTGGTAATATCCAAACGAAAATTTACTTCTCAATGTGGGGTTAAGGGCCTGATTACATGAGCCGGGCTGGCTCGGTTTGCCGAGATCTCGGCACGTCTGTTAAACGCAACAAAAATCAACTTCGCGATTACATGACAACCGGGCCAGCCCGGTTAGCCGAGATCTCGGTATCGCGATGCCGGGATCTCGGCTAGCCGGGCTGAAAATTTTCCATGTAATCGCGTTAACCGGGCCAGCATTAATTCTCTCTTCCGAGCACAATATCCGACGAAAAAATCAATGCTTCTCCTTCTAAATAGGATGTAGAGGTAACGTAACCCATCCAGCTGCATAAGTGCAAAAAATTAACCACCAAATTGCCGGAAAAAGGTGATTAAGGGCCTCTTCACATGATCCCGGTTTACGAGCTGTCTCAGTTACCAGGACGGATTTTGACCTCTGTTCATATGGAAAATTTTAGCCCGGTTGACGGGGATAAAATTCAAGAAACGAAGGCAAAATGGCGACACATAAAGTTGCATCTTTCGCGACTATCGTAGCTTTATTGACCCATGTAACTTTATTAATAAAGCTAATTCGCATATTTCTGAAGTGGAAATAGATACAAGGCAAAATTAAACCATTTGGACCGCCCAATTACGAAAGGGAAGCTATTTTCTCAAAAAAAGGTTGCGTCCCGGCGACCGGGCTGGAGCGTTCATATGGGAAAATATTCTTCCCGGTTGTCGAGATCTCGGTTGCAGAAACCGAGATATCGGTAACCGGGCTGGCCCACCTTCTCATATGAACACATCCACAATTTTACAAGAAAATAGGAGTGAGCCGAGATCTCGGTAACTGGGCCAGCCCGGTCAACCGGGATCATATGAAGAGGCCCTAAGATCATTCGTGCTCTGATCATTCATGCTATAACCGGGCTGAAAGTCATCTCGGCAAACCGGGCCAGCCCGGCTAACCGGGCTCATGTAATACCGGTCTGAAAGTCATCTCGGCAAACCGAGCCAGCCCGGCTCATGTAATCAGGCCCTAAGATTGCGAGACGAGACAAAAGGTAACTCTGTTGTGCGTAACCTAACCTGCGATCAGGCGTTATTTTTCTGCATTAAGCCGAGTAGAAATCTTTCTAACTCGAAAGGAAACAACTATTACGATTAAACATGTTAAAGGCAAACGTCAAAGTTTACCTTTTTTAACCAAGCCAAAGTATATAAGTCGCAAAGCACCCAGCCGCCGCGACTGACAAATACAGCATTTCCTCCACGAAAATAATAAAAAAATGCTTGAACTGAAAGACGTTTGAATTCTTCCATGATATGTTCGAACAGCAATGCCCAGGATAAACCTTCTACTCATACTAGCTTCATGCAAAAAAGTCGATATCTCGAAGAGATCTTTGATTTTAGAAAGCTGACGGGATTTCAAGGACATTATTCTCTCTTACGTCAGCCTAGACCACGAGCTGTCGAGATTTCCTTCTATCGTTGGGGCGAGCGAGGTAATCTTTTTATTTAATTTCCTTTCTTTCCCTAATAATTTTTTGTATACCGTCTTTTAGCTTGTTTTAGGATTTGGGATAATTTTCCGCCATTCAGTCATTCTGCGTGTAAAGTTGGTTTAAAGGCCCCCCTGTCCGCGTGAAAAAATTTAACTTAACGATCAACTTGTAGGGCAAAAGAAAAGAAACGTTAAATGCTGCGCATTTGTTTAAGCTAAGCCACCAAAACATTCTTATTACACTTTTTTTATTTTATAAGGCCATCCCAATAAAATGTTTCGTTTCCCATCGCCCGACCGACCCATTTTTTTCGAAAAGTAAAAAAAAATCCAGATTCACTAGTCAAAGAAGCAAGTACTTCATTTTACAAGCACACGATTTTGTTTTATTAACAACAGTTGGTATGATGTGATGTCTCGGTCTTTAATAAACATCGATACTACGTTATTTAAAGAATAACGAACGAAAAGACCACGTTTTCGAGTTGACTTTGTAATTAGGCTTTCTTACTTAGCAGCCCGGCCTTTTCTGGAACCCAGAACCCTTCAAGTGTTCATTCTTTTTTTTTTTTTTTTTGTCCGACCCACCGACCCACCATCACAAGAGACGGGGCGATGGGAAACGAAACATTTTATTGGGATGGCCTAAGAATACCGTTTGACATGTCTGTTTTAGCATGTATTGGGGTATCAATTTTTGGTGTCCAGATCTGTATCGTGTTACATTGTGCACATGTTTATATTCTTTTCAAAATCTCTGCCAGCCTCAGCTTTATTCTTAAAATATTCTTGAAAATTCGCAAATTTCAGCCTCGATATTCTTATAAGCTAGATTCTTATAAAATAAAAACAGTGCTACCAAGATATATTTAGTCCGGGCGAATCGACTATTTTCTTCGGGCGAACGGGCTATTGCGCGAAACGACCGCAATTCAGAAATACCGTTCTTCGATATATTTATCTAGAGCTATTGTTCGACGATTCTAATATATAAAATTTCGCAATGCACTATTCTTTATTTCTCAATACTTCCCGAGATCATTGATTCAAGATCGATTTCTGTGAAGCCCTGCAAATGTCTTTTGTTAGACTGGTTTTAACTAATACAAAAAGATTATGCAAGACCATTGTTTACCGCAAAAAAGTAGTTCGCTTTTAGTATGTTAATCCCTGTAATCTATTCGCATAACTATTACAAAAAGCCCCCAAATATGCCACCTCTTTTGTTTGTCTGAGATGAAGATAATAAAAAAGTCTGGCAGGCATTGAGAAATGTTCACAGTGAAACGGTTGCTACACTCAGAGAAGCATCCAATGGAAATTCGAGCTTACTTTACAAAATTAACGGTCTGTAGCAAATTTTTCCATTTTCTACACTTTCATAGCGCAAACGAAACGTTTTCTCGACTTATTAAGAATTCATGCGTTCTCGGTTGGTAAATTTTTAAAAAATAAAGCACAAGTCTGGCACTACGGTAAACGGAACTTTTCCTGCCAGCCTTAAATTTTAATTGGTTTTTCCTACAACTTACAGTGATACGGTACGAAAATTTTTCTACAAAAAGAGATCTGGTAACAAGTAGTAGGTCAGTCCCAGGGGGTACTTCGGCTTGTAAACGACGGGGGTGATCGAATGGAGGCAAAACTCAGGACCCAAAAAAATCCCTTAGTCTTCCTATATTACCCCAAAAAATCCCTAAACCAAAAATAACACCCCCAAAAAATCCCTTGTCAAATTTCCCCTAAATTGCCAGAAGGTGCAATATCATAACACAAAAGAACACTCGTTTTGTTTATTCATCATACCATAAATAGGCCAAGGCACTTTGGTTCGTTTTTAATACCCCAAAAAATCCCCTATCTAAATCAAGATAC
Source organism: Oculina patagonica (assembly GCF_052425735.1). Taxonomy (NCBI): domain Eukaryota; kingdom Metazoa; phylum Cnidaria; class Anthozoa; order Scleractinia; family Oculinidae; genus Oculina; species Oculina patagonica. Next base: position 9,327 of record NW_027558156.1, read on the forward strand.
CCCAAAAAATACTTGCCAAATTTTCCAACCCAAAAAAATCCTTCGATCATCCCCGTCATTAACAAGCCGGAGTACCCCCCCCCCCCCGGGAGGTCAGTAGTGGTTTTAATTCTGCGTTGACAGTGTCGGGTTAAAATGTGCATTCAAAACTTTCATGACTAGAGGTCTTAGAATTGATTTGCTCTTTCGCTGGTTCTTTATGGGTTTTCATGACATATTTTTTCGTTTCGAATTTTTTGTATGCGTTGTTGAACTGAAGTCTTGAACAGGCTGGCAGCTGAATAAGCTAAAATTTGCAATTTTTACAGTTACGAAGTGGGTAGCGCAAGTGCATGGCTAGCATCTTCTTCAGGAAAAACGTGATACTCCTTAAGTTTGTTCTGCTATCTTGTATTATGATGCAATTTTCCAATATATCTTTTTTATTATTATTTTAATTTCGTCATAAATCCCGTTGCATTCACGTGCTAACCTTTGTCTCGTTAGTCTTGTTTGTCTCGCTAGTCTCGTTACTTGGCACACGTACACGTGAATGACTCCAACCTTGGAACTTCCTGCGACCTTGAATGACCGAGCCTGTTCTCACCCCAACCAATCAGAAACCAGATTCTATCAGGACAACAAACCGAGAAGGTTTTGAGAGAACGCGAACGAGTTAAAAACATCTCAAATTTAACAGCGATTAAAACCTTAAGTCAAGTTTATATTCTATCAGACATCTTCAAAATCTTTTCTGTTTGAATTTTGTGTCGCTTAGAGCAGTGCAAAGGCTTAAAATGATTCATAAAGATGAATAATGGTGCGTTGACTTCGTAGATGGAAACTGAAATTCTCCTATCTAACGGACCAAACTTCCGGTAGGCGCCCTTGAATGCCCGTTTGGCAGTCGTTCGCTTTTGTGTGCAAACATGCGATAAGTTGCTATAAAAGACTGTCTCCTGATAATTTTGCATATCTACTTGAAAGACCTTCGTCAAGAGAGCTGTGCTGGAAGTTGAAGAAGGACGCTAAATTCTACGCAAATTTTCCGCAGGTATGAAAAGTTTTATTCGTAATGTCAGGCGACAGTTTCCTATCCGAATTCAAGCAAGAGTTGTTAAACAGTTCTTCAAGTCGAAAAAATCCATATATGTTGTAATACATATAAGATTTTAATCATTGCGTAGTAAGCATTTGAGCGAACTCTTTAATTTTCCGTCTTATAAGAGCTGAAACTTGAACAGTGAAAACTGTAAATTTTATTTTGTGAAGCCATTTCCAAGCAGCGAGAGAAACTAATTATTTTTTAATATGATTCGCAAAAACAAAAAAAAGATGCGAGGTTTGTAGTTTCACAGCGAAGGAAGACAAGGAAGTGTATAAACATGTCCAATTTGAAAATTAATAACTCAAACATTAAATCATTTTTCAAAATAAAAGTTACATAGGCTTATTAAACAAGACCTGGACATTCAGGAAAATGATAAACGAGGTGTCAATTTTTACACCTTAGGTGTGAATTCGCGGTTAAATCGCAGGCTCATAAAATTAAAGATTGCCGATTTACGGCTTTCCTTTAAAAGATACAGAGATAATTTCAACTGGAGCCGATTTATGATAGAAACGTTTAATTACCTACAAATACCCGGAGTATGCCAGCATTTACTTCTGGAGATAGAGTATTCTAGTTTTTGAGTCTAATGCTTGCGTGCGCTTTGCGCATGCGCATTAGACTCTTTGTTATATGAAAAAAGCTGTTAGCAATCCCAAGGGAATGGTTCGGGATCGATAATCGTTCGCTGTAATGTAGAAAACAATGATCAGCTGCAAGAACGGACTCCGTACGGACACGCACGATTAGTTTCAATTAAAAACAGCCAATCAGCGACACGTGTTCCCACGCATAATAAAAAGTGCTTTCTCAAGTCACGATTATTCAACACTTGAACAGGACGTAATAATTTTCCAGTTAAGACATTTGTAAGCTTTTTGTGAAAATAAATCTTCGTTTTCAGTTCAGTTAAGCACTTGTGTTTTCGTCTTGCTTAAAAAGCAAGACGTCTTTGAGAAAAAATATTTCGACGGCGACTCGCGTTTATTTACACAATGCGACCAAATATTTATTTTGTTTTAAAAAATAGAAAACTTTACCTCGTATTTTGTATTTAAGTCATTCGAATTTTGACCAATTTTTTCTTTACAGTGCAAACAAAAACCTTCAAAAATAAAAGATGTACATGGATAAATGTAAATCAAGTTACGCGACTAAATCAAAATGCGTTTGTTTGGCCGCTTTGCAGTATTACACTGTCCCGGCCTTTGCCATACACTGAAATCGAATTTCATGCTTTTACGACTCTCAGAGATCTTAAGTTCTTCTTACAGCTAGAAAAATCATAAAATGGTTACATTGATATGGAAGTGATGATTCGCGAAATTTGTACATCATGATAAACAGTCTTCGTTCCTGTGTATGGTAGCTCGATAATAATTGCCTAGTTTCCAGCGTTCAAAAGGTCATCATTATATTGACGACGTGAGCATTTACACCCGTTTTTAGGAAAATCTGTCACTAATTGCAGTACAATGGAGTAACAGTCACTATTTCAAGTGCTTTTATTGCAAAATCTGTTTCAAGAGTCATCATCAAAATGGTGAAAAATCTGAAAGAAAACGATGTGAAGTTCTTCAACCCTTGTTGTAATGAACATGCTTTTTGTAAATCGTCACGCAATCTTGTCCAAATGTTTAATCGTTTCTGCTTTTACGGACAATACGGAAGAAGTAACATCAACTCCTGTTCATACTTTAAATTTTGTGAAGCATATAACATTTATGACTGTTTCGTTTTCATCCATAATCATCCACGATGCCCCTAGCTTGCTATAAGCATTTTAAATTAAACTCCCGAACACAAACCTCTAACCAATTTTAACTGGCTTGCGAAAACCGCGCAATCTGTATCACTATGCCATACGGCATTAGACTCATGTCACCCTTGGTGACCTATTTTTTTTATGTGTGCCTCAACTTTGAACAGCCGCATAATTTTGTGAAAAATGTCTGGGCCGCTCCGGGTATTCACACACAGTTTCCTCGACATTACACAAATAAACAGTGCAAATTTCGCCGAGATCTGACAATTCTACACCTTTAAATTGCAAGTACCTTTCGAGGCGGTCTGTTACAGCGGCGAAATTAGCGAATGTAAGCAGCGAAATGTGCGTTCGAAGCTCTGTTTTTTTCGACGCCATATTTAATTCTCAGAGGTAGACCGCTGTTCATTGTGTTTAAGGCCGCATTGTTACGATTGCTACACGAACAAGCACGAAAAAATACGGATTTTTCCGATCACTGTCGGAGAAATCAAGACAGCTTCTTTGTGAGCTTTAGAAGGCTTAAAAAGAGGCATAGATTCAGTCGATGCTTTCGAATTATATTTGAAGATGAAATACGAAAGAATTTTGCCGTCTTTTACTAAAATTTCGCTCGAACTGCGTAGATGCGATCGCATGTTGTAAAGCCGATTAATGTAATATTGCTGTCAACGCGAGGTCATATCGACTCGGATGGCAGAGCGCTTATCATTAACATCGCAAAATGGCGCTTATGGCAACCAACTTTCGCCTTT